>NW_023396825.1:46967-111239 GCF_011125445.2 Fundulus heteroclitus | reverse complement strand
CCCTGGCCCTTATATATACTCGGGTTCGCCTTGTTATTTAGTAATAAATTCTTTTTCATTTACCGTCAGCTTCCCTTACATTCCTTTAATTAGTTTCCTTTTCCGAATAGGTTTTGCATGCACTCTATTCTTTAGTTGCTTTCCCCTGTGTTTCCTTTGACGACGTTTCGACTTTGCTTTGTCTTCTTCGGGTCTTTCTCTTTTATACTGTGTTTCTGTTTCTCTTTGTTTCCCTTCTTTTCTTTCTTAATTTAGATTAGGCACCCCCTGTTCCATTCAGTTCTTCCTTATATTTAAGTTTTATTTATCCTTCATTTAGGTTTTTCATGTTCCTTATAGCTAGGTTTAGGGTTGGGGAGGGGTCAAAGGTCAGGCGTAGTCACGGGGAGGGGTTAGGGCCAGGACCCCCTGACTACTAGGCAGGAGGCACTGGCTGGTTAGGTGAGGGAATCTGATCGCTCTCCCCGTAGGTGAGAGCTGGTGCACGGTCCATCGTTAACTGCTGTTCATCAGAGGGCCCTGGCCCTTATATATACTCGGGTTCGCCTTTGTTATTTAGTAATAAATTCTTTTTCATTTACCATCAGCTTCCCTTACGTTCCTTTAATTAGTTTCCTTTTCCGAATTGGTTTTGCATGCACTCTATTCTTTAGTTGCTTTACTTTTCTTAGTTTGTTTTCCCCTGTGTTTCCTTTGACGACGTTTCGACTTTGCTTTGTCTTCTTCGGGTCTTTCTCTTTTATACTGTGTTTCTGTTTCTCTTTGTTTCCCTTCTTTTTCTTTCTTAATTTAGATTAGGCACCCCCTGTTCCATTCAGTTCTTCCTTATATTTAAGTTTTATTTATCCTTCATTTAGGTTTTTCATTTTCCTTATAGCTAGGTTTAGGGTTGGGGAGGGGTCAAAGGTCAGGCGTAGTCAAGGGGAGGGGAGGTTAGGGCCAGGACCCCCTGACTACTAGGCAGGAGGCACTGGCTGGTTAGGTGAGGGAATCTGATCGCTCTCCCCGTAGGTGAGAGCTGGTGCACGGTCCATCGTTAACTGCTGTTCATCAGAGGGCCCTGGCCCTTATATATACTCGGGTTCGCCTTTGTTATTTAGTAATAAATTCTTTTTCATTTACCATCAGCTTCCCTTACGTTCCTTTAATTAGTTTCCTTTTCCGAATTGGTTTTGCATGCACTCTATTCTTTAGTTGCTTTACTTTTCTTAGTTTGTTTTCCCCTGTGTTTCCTTTGACGACGTTTCGACTTTGCTTTGTCTTCTTCGGGTCTTTCTCTTTTATACTGTGTTTCTGTTTCTCTTTGTTTCCCTTCTTTTTCTTTCTTAATTTAGATTAGGCACCCCCTGTTCCATTCAGTTCTTCCTTATATTTAAGTTTTATTTATCCTTCATTTAGGTTTTTCATGTTCCTTATAGCTAGGTTTAGGGTTGGGGAGGGGTCAAAGGTCAGGCGTAGTCACGGGGAGGGGTTAGGGCCAGGACCCCCTGACTACTAGGCAGGAGGCACTGGCTGGTTAGGTGAGGGAATCTGATCGCTCTCCCCGTAGGTGAGAGCTGGTGCACGGTCCATCGTTAACTGCTGTTCATTAGAGGGCCCTGGCCCTTATATATACTCGGGTTCACCTTTGTTATTTAGTAATAAATTCTTTTTCATTTACCATCAGCTTCCCTTACATTCCTTTAATTAGTTTCCTTTTCCGAATTGGTTTTGCATGCACTCTATTCTTTAGTTGCTTTACTTTTCTTAGTTTGTTTTCCCCTGTGTTTCCTTTGACGACGTTTCGACTTTGCTTTGTCTTCTTCGGGTCTTTCTCTTTTATACTGTGTTTCTGTTTCTCTTTGTTTCCCTTCTTTTTCTTTCTTAATTTAGATTAGGCACCCCCTGTTCCATTCAGTTCTTCCTTATATTTAAGTTTTATTTATCCTTCATTTAGGTTTTTCATTTTCCTTATAGCTAGGTTTAGGGTTGGGGAGGGGTCAAAGGTCAGGCGTAGTCATGGGGATGGGTTAGGGTTACGCGAAGCCACTCTCCCCACCCGATCAGTAGGACCGACCGGGTAAGGGGGATGAGGGACAAGGGAAGGAAACCCGACGCTACGCGGATGGCGGCTCTATCCAGAGACCCATCACACAACAACCGGCCTGCATTTAGAGTTTCTTGTTACGACTTTCATCTCGAGTCCACCACCTCCACGCACCACCGGGCAACCAGCCCCCGCCCACACCCACGAGTGATCCCCACAGCCACAGACGACCCATATGCACGTAACACGGAACACTCCCAGCCTAATAGGCCAAGAGCGACCGTGCCCGCACACACATGGGCGCCCATGACTGCAAAGCCACCCTCCCCTCCTGATCAGCATAGCCAACCGGGCCGGGGGGATGAGGGACAAGGAAAGGAGACCCGCCGCTACGCGGACGGCAGCTTCCTCCAGGGACCCCCTACGCAGCGACCGGCCTGTACATTTTATTTCCGCTTCCTTAAGAGTTTCCGGTATAACTTGATTGTATCTGTGGAGAGCAACAGGGCTCTCTTAGCCAGCTTCTTGGCAACTGACTTTCTCTCGGTTTTGCTCAGGCCCATTTTCTCTAGCACAACTGAGCATTCCTTCGGCCACTTGCCCCTTGCTCCGACTGGAAACCCATGCACTTCCGCGGAGTCCAGTCGCAAGTCTTCCATAATCAGTGGCACGAAAGGAGTGTACTTCCGGATCTTGTACTCGGCGACAGAAGCCAAGCTTCGAGTGGATCGCTCGAAGCAGATGGCAACGTCAAGTACAAGCGCTTTCCCGTTTCTCACCAGCACCAAGTCAGGCACGCCAGTTCCAGTTGCCTCCGACTTGAAGTGTTTTTCTCGGTATGTCTGCCAGTTCTTACGCTTAGCTTCATCCGCAACGAGAGCGCAGATCTTGTTGTGGTTCGACATTCTGGCTCTCTTTAGTTTGGGACATCGGCTGAGTACGTGGCACAGGTTTTCCGGTTCCTTCTTACACAGCCTGCAGAGGACCGCTCCACCTCTGCCTCTTGACTGGGTAGTCAGAGTATTGATGTTGTTCGTCCTTAGCTTCAGTGCTAGGATGAACTCTGATTCCTTTAGACAGTGGGTAGCAATCAACCAGTGATTACTGACATTATCGTTTCTGAAGAGAAGGATACCCTGTCCTTGACTCTTCTTGTTCGCCCAGTTGGTGAACTCCGTCTCCCTCCATATTTTGGAGTTCAAGGTCTTCCCTTCGGAACCGTCAGGATCAAACGTAGAGGCGGATCTCGATACGTTTTCTCCCAAGACCTTTCTCCATAACCGGTTCAACAATTCACTTGGTGTAGATTCCCTTACGACACTGCTGACGGCACTATCCTCGCTCTTGAGAAGACCGAGGATCTCCTTCAGCTGCAGCAAAGGAATCTGCTTTTCAAGTCTCATTATTCCCAAGCCACCATCCTTATTCCCACAGTGGAAGGATCCAGATGGAGCCACTCCTTAACCGCCATTCGCACCAGCCTATCAGCTTCTGAAAGCGTGTTCATCTTAGCCATACCCAACACCGCTGAGTAGGTCACTCTTGGCATTGCGTGCCTCTGCAACAAACACACCTTCTGGGATGGTTTCAGCGTAGCACCTGATATGCGGTCAACCATATCCTTCACCGTCTGGAAGACATTAGGCGCGATAATGTCTTTTGTCGGGTTTACTTGGACGCCCAAGTAGTCAAACTTGTCACCTGCGCCAATCCATGGTATGTCCTGGCCGCACAGCCGCAAGGGCTCGCAAGCATTAAGCACGCGCGCCCTCGCGACCCTGTCCAGGACAAACCCACCGCACTTCGTAATTTTGACTTTGAGACCCGTCACGGACAGGAATTCCTGGAGGATATTTAGGTTTCTTTGTATTCCCCGCCGCGAGTCACTCACGAGGATCAAGTCATCGGCATAAGCCAATGACGTGAAGGAGTGGCCCGCGGCTTCGAAGCCCCTTCCTTTCCTTTCCAGGAAGTGGAGAAGGGGATCGATCGCCAAGTTGAACAGGATCGGAGACATAGGATCGCCCTGTTTGACACCCAGTTTAATCTTGATCTCCTCTGAAGATCCCTTCGCTGTTTCGATCTTGGTACTCGCCCTATGATACGAGTTCATGATGAACTGTATCACGAGCTCATCCACGCCCCGATGTCTCAGCACATCAAGGATGTGTATGTGGGACACCGAGTCGAACGCCCTGGCCAAGTCGATCACAGCCACCGATATCGCCCGATTTTGTTTTCTGCTAAGGGCCAGGAGGCCCTTAAGCGTGAAAACGTTCTCTGCGCAACCATGACTTTTCACAAAACCTTTCTGGGACTGATGAAGCGGGCACGCTTCGCTTAGCCTGGCGGCCAAAATGTTGGATAGCACCCTAAGGATAACTGAACCAACAGTAATTGGCCGCCAGTTCCCGATTTCGGTCAGACTCCGATGGTCAGAAGTCTTGGGAAGAAGAATAGTGCGGCTATTCTTCAGGCACGTCGGCAACTTTCCATTGTACAACATACAGTTGTATGCTGCACTGAGTTTGAGTCCCATACCGTCCCATCTGATCAAGTCTGCTAGCTTGATCCTGTCTGGACCTGCTGCACTCCTCTTTCTCATGGACTTAAGAGTCCCGCATACTTCCTCAGGAGTGAGAGGCCAGATGAGAAAGTTATTATCGGCTTTCGGAAATAGAGTGAACCGGCCTAAACCTTGGTAACCATCTGTCCCTTCCCAGACGGTACGGTAAGTGTCTTCGATTGTCTCCATCTCTATCGGACACTGTTGATTGACAAGATCGTCCAGGATCATCGCAGCCACTTCACCTTTGTCCCTTTCATACAATTTCTGCATGATCCTGTACGCGGCTTTCTTGGGATTCTTTGAATGAAGGTCAGACACTCTCCTGTAACCAAAGGCATTCCCACGCCGTTTGGTCATACGTTTGCCCGACCTCATCCTTCTCATTTGGCTTTTAAGCCAGCCATTCAATTCCTTGATGCTGGTCGTCAATGGATCGGGGACCTTTTCGGACTCTCGTGTGGTCAGAGATCGATCGAAGACCGCTCTCAACGATGAACCACATACCTCCGCCGGTGTTAAGGCAGAGGAAGGGCCCACCGGAGACAGGGAGACCGTCGACTCTGGGCTCGCAGAGAGGATCCGTGGTCCCCGATTTGATCCGTTGAGACCCGCAGTTAAATGTTTCTGACGTTTATGCAACGAGAGTCCTCTCTTGGTGGCAAAGCTAGCCACACACATATCGCATTTAACGTCACGCCCGTTCCTGATCTTATTGACTTTACCGCCACATCTGCTAGCATGTGCGGCTGCGCTCCTGAAAGTGTGCCTGTATCCAGCGCACACTTTACAGAAAAAGGTGACTGCCGTCGCTTTGTGGACCTTTTTCATATGACTGCTCGCTTCCCCTGCAGCAGCCAGATGTAGTCCACACAGCTGGCAGTCCTCTGTGTTCCAAGGAACACGCAGACCCACCTTCACGCATCTCGGTAGTTGCCGTTTCTTCATGAGTGTTCTCCATGTCGGAGAGGTGCTCGTGAAGATTTGTCCCGTCTGCGGGGGTCTCTCGGTAAAGAGACGCCTCCTACCGGAGATACCCCCACATCGCCGTTTGGTCGGGGTGAGGCCCTTTCCCTCATCCCCGGTGGATTGAAGGAGTTTGCCTCGCACAATCGCCCCATGGCTCTTAGCTCCATCGGCCGACCGTGTCAGCAAACTCCCTCTGCTTACCTTTCTAGAGGGGGTAGATAACGGCGCCCCGTCAGCTACCCTTTTCCGGATCATCATTCTCACGCAACAATCACCTGAAACGACACAAGCCAATCGAAGGTGATTAGTATTCATAAATGGAACTGACTTCGTGCACATGACAAAGTACGCTCAGACAAGAAAGACAAAGGGGCACAAGGGTTTCAAAGCATCTTTATTCATCGCTCGAGTGAGGTACTGCAGTTAGCTAGGTCAAGCTCGGCAGTTGCTCTGCCTGACCCATTGCCCGGCGGGACCGCGGGGAGGTCTGCAGTTGGTAACTATAGTTCCCCGGTCTTAGGGGGCGGAGACCTCACCAGCCGCCCCTGTAGGTTTTTCATTTTCCTTATAGCTAGGTTTAGGGTTGGGGAGGGGTCAAAGGTCAGGCGTAGTCACGGGGAGGGGTTAGGGCCAGGACCCCCTGACCACTAGGCAGGAGGCACTGGCTGGTTAGGTGAGGGAATCTGATCGCTCTCCCCGTAGGTGAGAGCTGGTGCATGGTCCATCGTTAACTGCTGTTCATCAGAGGGCCCTGGCCCTTATATATACTCGGGTTCGCCTTTGTTATTTAGTAATAAATTCTTTTTCATTTACCGTCAGCTTCCGTTACATTCCTTTAATTAGTTTCCTTTTCCGAATTGGTTTTGCATGCACTCTATTCTTTAGTTGCTTTCCCCTGTGTTTCCTTTGACGACGTTTCGACTTTGCTTTGTCTTCTTCGGGTCTTTCTCTTTTATACTGTGTTTCTGTTTCTCTTTGTTTCCCTTCTTTTTCTTTCTTAATTTAGATTAGGCACCCCCTGTTCCATTCAGTTCTTCCTTATATTTAAGTTTTATTTATCCTTCATTTAGGTTTTTCATTTTCCTTATAGCTAGGTTTAGGGTTGGGGAGGGTCAAAGGTCAGGCGTAGTCAAGGGGAGGGGTTAGGGCCAGGACCCCCTGACTACTAGGCAGGAGGCACTGGCTGGTTAGGTGAGGGAATCTGATCGCTCTCCCCGTAGGTGAGAGCTGGTGCACGGTCCATCGTTAACTGCTGTTCATCAGAGGGCCCTGGCCCTTATATATACTCGGGTTCGCCTTTGTTATTTAGTAATAAATTCTTTTTCATTTACCATCAGCTTCCCTTACGTTCCTTTAATTAGTTTCCTTTTCCGAATTGGTTTTGCATGCACTCTATTCTTTAGTTGCTTTACTTTTCTTAGTTTGTTTTCCCCTGTGTTTCCTTTGACGACGTTTCGACTTTGCTTTGTCTTCTTCGGGTCTTTCTCTTTTATACTGTGTTTCTGTTTCTCTTTGTTTCCCTTCTTTTTCTTTCTTAATTTAGATTAGGCACCCCCTGTTCCATTCAGTTCTTCCTTATATTTAAGTTTTATTTATCCTTCATTTAGGTTTTTCATGTTCCTTATAGCTAGGTTTAGGGTTGGGGAGGGGTCAAAGGTCAGGCGTAGTCACGGGGAGGGGTTAGGGCCAGGACCCCCTGACTACTAGGCAGGAGGCACTGGCTGGTTAGGTGAGGGAATCTGATCGCTCTCCCCGTAGGTGAGAGCTGGTGCACGGTCCATCGTTAACTGCTGTTCATCAGAGGGCCCTGGCCCTTATATATACTCGGGTTCGCCTTTGTTATTTAGTAATAAATTCTTTTTCATTTACCATCAGCTTCCCTTACGTTCCTTTAATTAGTTTCCTTTTCCGAATTGGTTTTGCATGCACTCTATTCTTTAGTTGCTTTACTTTTCTTAGTTTGTTTTCCCCTGTGTTTCCTTTGACGACGTTTCGACTTTGCTTTGTCTTCTTCGGGTCTTTCTCTTTTATACTGTGTTTCTGTTTCTCTTTGTTTCCCTTCTTTTTCTTTCTTAATTTAGATTAGGCACCCCCTGTTCCATTCAGTTCTTCCTTATATTTAAGTTTTATTTATCCTTCATTTAGGTTTTTCATTTTCCTTATAGCTAGGTTTAGGGTTGGGGAGGGGTCAAAGGTCAGGCGTAGTCAAGGGGAGGGGCTAGGGTTAGGGCCAGGACCCCCTGACTACTAGGCAGGAGGCACTGGCTGGTTAGGTGAGGGAATCTGATCGCTCTCCCCGTAGGTGAGAGCTGGTGCACGGTCCATCGTTAACTGCTGTTCATTAGAGGGCCCTGGCCCTTATATATACTCGGGTTCACCTTTGTTATTTAGTAATAAATTCTTTTTCATTTACCATCAGCTTCCCTTACATTCCTTTAATTAGTTTCCTTTTCCGAATTGGTTTTGCATGCACTCTATTCTTTAGTTGCTTTACTTTTCTTAGTTTGTTTTCCCCTGTGTTTCCTTTGACGACGTTTCGACTTTGCTTTGTCTTCTTCGGGTCTTTCTCTTTTATACTGTGTTTCTGTTTCTCTTTGTTTCCCTTCTTTTTCTTTCTTAATTTAGATTAGGCACCCCCTGTTCCATTCAGTTCTTCCTTATATTTAAGTTTTATTTATCCTTCATTTAGGTTTTTCATTTTCCTTATAGCTAGGTTTAGGGTTGGGGAGGGGTCAAAGGTCAGGCGTAGTCATGGGGATGGGTTAGGGTTACGCGAAGCCACTCTCCCCACCCGATCAGTAGGACCGACCGGGTAAGGGGGATGAGGGACAAGGGAAGGAAACCCGACGCTACGCGGATGGCGGCTCTATCCAGAGACCCATCACACAACAACCGGCCTGCATTTAGAGTTTCTTGTTACGACTTTCATCTCGAGTCCACCACCTCCACGCACCACCGGGCAACCAGCCCCCGCCCACACCCACGAGTGATCCCCACAGCCACAGACGACCCATATGCACGTAACACGGAACACTCCCAGCCTAATAGGCCAAGAGCGACCGTGCCCGCACACACATGGGCGCCCATGACTGCAAAGCCACCCTCCCCTCCTGATCAGCATAGCCAACCGGGCCGGGGGGATGAGGGACAAGGAAAGGAGACCCGCCGCTACGCGGACGGCAGCTTCCTCCAGGGACCCCCTACGCAGCGACCGGCCTGTACATTTTATTTCCGCTTCCTTAAGAGTTTCCGGTATAACTTGATTGTATCTGTGGAGAGCAACAGGGCTCTCTTAGCCAGCTTCTTGGCAACTGACTTTCTCTCGGTTTTGCTCAGGCCCATTTTCTCTAGCACAACTGAGCATTCCTTCGGCCACTTGCCCCTTGCTCCGACTGGAAACCCATGCACTTCCGCGGAGTCCAGTCGCAAGTCTTCCATAATCAGTGGCACGAAAGGAGTGTACTTCCGGATCTTGTACTCGGCGACAGAAGCCAAGCTTCGAGTGGATCGCTCGAAGCAGATGGCAACGTCAAGTACAAGCGCTTTCCCGTTTCTCACCAGCACCAAGTCAGGCACGCCAGTTCCAGTTGCCTCCGACTTGAAGTGTTTTTCTCGGTATGTCTGCCAGTTCTTACGCTTAGCTTCATCCGCAACGAGAGCGCAGATCTTGTTGTGGTTCGACATTCTGGCTCTCTTTAGTTTGGGACATCGGCTGAGTACGTGGCACAGGTTTTCCGGTTCCTTCTTACACAGCCTGCAGAGGACCGCTCCACCTCTGCCTCTTGACTGGGTAGTCAGAGTATTGATGTTGTTCGTCCTTAGCTTCAGTGCTAGGATGAACTCTGATTCCTTTAGACAGTGGGTAGCAATCAACCAGTGATTACTGACATTATCGTTTCTGAAGAGAAGGATACCCTGTCCTTGACTCTTCTTGTTCGCCCAGTTGGTGAACTCCGTCTCCCTCCATATTTTGGAGTTCAAGGTCTTCCCTTCGGAACCGTCAGGATCAAACGTAGAGGCGGATCTCGATACGTTTTCTCCCAAGACCTTTCTCCATAACCGGTTCAACAATTCACTTGGTGTAGATTCCCTTACGACACTGCTGACGGCACTATCCTCGCTCTTGAGAAGACCGAGGATCTCCTTCAGCTGCAGCAAAGGAATCTGCTTTTCAAGTCTCATTATTCCCAAGCCACCATCCTTATTCCCACAGTGGAAGGATCCAGATGGAGCCACTCCTTAACCGCCATTCGCACCAGCCTATCAGCTTCTGAAAGCGTGTTCATCTTAGCCATACCCAACACCGCTGAGTAGGTCACTCTTGGCATTGCGTGCCTCTGCAACAAACACACCTTCTGGGATGGTTTCAGCGTAGCACCTGATATGCGGTCAACCATATCCTTCACCGTCTGGAAGACATTAGGCGCGATAATGTCTTTTGTCGGGTTTACTTGGACGCCCAAGTAGTCAAACTTGTCACCTGCGCCAATCCATGGTATGTCCTGGCCGCACAGCCGCAAGGGCTCGCAAGCATTAAGCACGCGCGCCCTCGCGACCCTGTCCAGGACAAACCCACCGCACTTCGTAATTTTGACTTTGAGACCCGTCACGGACAGGAATTCCTGGAGGATATTTAGGTTTCTTTGTATTCCCCGCCGCGAGTCACTCACGAGGATCAAGTCATCGGCATAAGCCAATGACGTGAAGGAGTGGCCCGCGGCTTCGAAGCCCCTTCCTTTCCTTTCCAGGAAGTGGAGAAGGGGATCGATCGCCAAGTTGAACAGGATCGGAGACATAGGATCGCCCTGTTTGACACCCAGTTTAATCTTGATCTCCTCTGAAGATCCCTTCGCTGTTTCGATCTTGGTACTCGCCCTATGATACGAGTTCATGATGAACTGTATCACGAGCTCATCCACGCCCCGATGTCTCAGCACATCAAGGATGTGTATGTGGGACACCGAGTCGAACGCCCTGGCCAAGTCGATCACAGCCACCGATATCGCCCGATTTTGTTTTCTGCTAAGGGCCAGGAGGCCCTTAAGCGTGAAAACGTTCTCTGCGCAACCATGACTTTTCACAAAACCTTTCTGGGACTGATGAAGCGGGCACGCTTCGCTTAGCCTGGCGGCCAAAATGTTGGATAGCACCCTAAGGATAACTGAACCAACAGTAATTGGCCGCCAGTTCCCGATTTCGGTCAGACTCCGATGGTCAGAAGTCTTGGGAAGAAGAATAGTGCGGCTATTCTTCAGGCACGTCGGCAACTTTCCATTGTACAACATACAGTTGTATGCTGCACTGAGTTTGAGTCCCATACCGTCCCATCTGATCAAGTCTGCTAGCTTGATCCTGTCTGGACCTGCTGCACTCCTCTTTCTCATGGACTTAAGAGTCCCGCATACTTCCTCAGGAGTGAGAGGCCAGATGAGAAAGTTATTATCGGCTTTCGGAAATAGAGTGAACCGGCCTAAACCTTGGTAACCATCTGTCCCTTCCCAGACGGTACGGTAAGTGTCTTCGATTGTCTCCATCTCTATCGGACACTGTTGATTGACAAGATCGTCCAGGATCATCGCAGCCACTTCACCTTTGTCCCTTTCATACAATTTCTGCATGATCCTGTACGCGGCTTTCTTGGGATTCTTTGAATGAAGGTCAGACACTCTCCTGTAACCAAAGGCATTCCCACGCCGTTTGGTCATACGTTTGCCCGACCTCATCCTTCTCATTTGGCTTTTAAGCCAGCCATTCAATTCCTTGATGCTGGTCGTCAATGGATCGGGGACCTTTTCGGACTCTCGTGTGGTCAGAGATCGATCGAAGACCGCTCTCAACGATGAACCACATACCTCCGCCGGTGTTAAGGCAGAGGAAGGGCCCACCGGAGACAGGGAGACCGTCGACTCTGGGCTCGCAGAGAGGATCCGTGGTCCCCGATTTGATCCGTTGAGACCCGCAGTTAAATGTTTCTGACGTTTATGCAACGAGAGTCCTCTCTTGGTGGCAAAGCTAGCCACACACATATCGCATTTAACGTCACGCCCGTTCCTGATCTTATTGACTTTACCGCCACATCTGCTAGCATGTGCGGCTGCGCTCCTGAAAGTGTGCCTGTATCCAGCGCACACTTTACAGAAAAAGGTGACTGCCGTCGCTTTGTGGACCTTTTTCATATGACTGCTCGCTTCCCCTGCAGCAGCCAGATGTAGTCCACACAGCTGGCAGTCCTCTGTGTTCCAAGGAACACGCAGACCCACCTTCACGCATCTCGGTAGTTGCCGTTTCTTCATGAGTGTTCTCCATGTCGGAGAGGTGCTCGTGAAGATTTGTCCCGTCTGCGGGGGTCTCTCGGTAAAGAGACGCCTCCTACCGGAGATACCCCCACATCGCCGTTTGGTCGGGGTGAGGCCCTTTCCCTCATCCCCGGTGGATTGAAGGAGTTTGCCTCGCACAATCGCCCCATGGCTCTTAGCTCCATCGGCCGACCGTGTCAGCAAACTCCCTCTGCTTACCTTTCTAGAGGGGGTAGATAACGGCGCCCCGTCAGCTACCCTTTTCCGGATCATCATTCTCACGCAACAATCATATGAAATGACACAAGCCAATCGAAGGTGATTAGTATTCATAAATGGAACTGACTTCGTGCACATGACAAAGTACGCTCAGACAAGAAAGACAAAGGGGCACAAAGGTTTCAAAGCATCTTTATTCATCGCTCGAGTGAGGTACTGCAGTTAGCTAGGTCAAGCTCGGCAGTTGCTCTGCCTGACCCATTGCCCGGCGGGACCGCGGGGAGGTCTGCAGTTGGTAACTATAGTTCCCCGGTCTTAGGGGGCGGAGACCTCACCAGCTGCCCCTGTAGGTTTTTAATTTTCCTTATAGCTAGGTTTAGGGTTGGGGAGGGGTCAAAGGTCAGGCGTAGTCACGGGGAGGGGTTAGGGTTAGGGCCAGGACCCCCTGACCACTAGGCAGGAGGCACTGGCTGGTTAGGTGAGGGAATCTGATCGCTCTCCCTGTAGGTGAGAGCTGGTGCACGGTCCATCGTTAACTGTTCATCAGAGGGCCCTGGCCCTTATATATACTCGGGTTCACCTTTGTTATTTAGTAATAAAGTCTTTTTCATTTACCATCAGCTTCCCTTACATTCCTTTAATTAGTTTCCTTTTCCGAATTGGTTTTGCATGCACTCTATTCTTTAGTTGCTTTACTTTTCTTAGTTTGTTTTCCCCTGTGTTTCCTTTGACGACGTTTCGACTTTGCTTTGTCTTCTTCGGGTCTTTCTCTTTTATACTGTGTTTCTGTTTCTCTTTGTTTCCCTTCTTTTTCTTTCTTAATTTAGATTAGGCACCCCCTGTTCCATTCAGTTCTTCCTTATATTTAAGTTTTATTTATCCTTCATTTAGGTTTTTCATTTTCCTTATAGCTAGGTTTAGGGTTGGGGAGGGGTCAAAGGTCAGGCGTAGTCATGGGGATGGGTTAGGGTTACGCGAAGCCACTCTCCCCACCTGATCAGTAGGACCGACCGGGTAAGGGGAATGAGGGACAAGGGAAGGAAACCCGACGCTACGCGGATGGCGGCTCTATCCAGAGACCCATCACACAACAACCGGCCTGCATTTAGTGTTTCTTGTTACGACTTTCATCTCAAGTCCACCACCTCCACGCACCACCGGGCAACCAGCCCCCGCCCACACCCACGAGTGATCCCCACAGCCACAGACGACCCATATGCACGTAACACGGAACACTCCCGGCCTAATAGGCCAAGAGCGACCGTGCCCGCACACACATGGGCGCCCATGACTGCAAAGCCACCCTCCCCTCCTGATCAGCATAGCCAACCGGGCCGGGGGGATGAGGGACAAGGAAAGGAGACCCGCCGCTACGCGGACGGCAGCTTCCTCCAGGGACCCCCTACGCAGCGACCGGCCTGTACATTTTATTTCCGCTTCCTTAAGAGTTTCCGGTATAACTTGATTGTATCTGTGGAGAGCAACAGGGCTCTCTTAGCCAGCTTCTTGGCAACTGACTTTCTCTCGGTTTTGCTCAGGCCCATTTTCTCTAGCACAACTGAGCATTCCTTCGGCCACTTGCCCCTTTCTCCGACTGGAAACCCATGCACTTCCGCGGAGTCCAGTCGCAAGTCTTCCATAATCAGTGGCACGAAAGGAGTGTACTTCCGGATCTTGTACTCGGCGACAGAAGCCAAGCTTCGAGTGGATCGTTCGAAGCAGATGGCAACGTCAAGTACAAGCGCTTTCCCGTTTCTCACCAGCACCAAGTCAGGCACGCCAGTTCCAGTTGCCTCCGACTTGAAGTGTTTTTCTCGGTATGTCTGCCAGTTCTTACGCTTAGCTTCATCCGCAACGAGAGCGCAGATCTTGTTGTGGTTCGACATTCTGGCTCTCTTTAGTTTGGGACATCGGCTGAGTACGTGGCACAGGTTTTCCGGTTCCTTCTTACACAGCCTGCAGAGGACCGCTCCACCTCTGCCTCTTGACTGGGTAGTCAGAGTATTGATGTTGTTCGTCCTTAGCTTCAGTGCTAGGATGAACTCTGATTCCTTTAGACAGTGGGTAGCAATCAACCAGTGATTACTGACATTATCGTTTCTGAAGAGAAGGATACCCTGTCCTTGACTCTTCTTGTTCGCCCAGTTGGTGAACTCCGTCTCCCTCCATATTTTGGAGTTCGCGTCAGGATCAAACGTAGAGGCAGATCTCGATACGTTTTCTCCCAAGACCTTTCTCCATAACCGGTTCAACAATTCACTTGGTGTAGATTCCCTTACGACACTGCTGACGGCACTATCCTCGCTCTTGAGAAGACCGAGGATCTCCTTCAGCTGCAGCAAAGGAATCTGCTTTTCAAGTCTCATTATTCCCAAGCCACCATCCTTATTCCCACAGTGGAAGGATCCAGATGGAGCCACTCCTTAACCGCCATTCGCACCAGCCTATCAGCTTCTGAAAGCGTGTTCATCTTAGCCATACCCAACACCGCTGAGTAGGTCATTCTTGGCATTGCGTACCTCTGCAACAAACACACCTTCTGGGATGGTTTCAGCGTAGCACCTGATATGCGGTCAACCATATCCTTCACCGTCTGGAAGACATTAGGCGCGATAATGTCTTTTGTCGGGTTTACTTGGACGCCCAAGTAGTCAAACTTGTCACCTGCGCCAATCCATGGTATGTCCTGGCCGCACAGCCGCAAGGGCTCGCAAGCATTAAGCACGCGCGCCCTCGCGACCCTGTCCAGGACAAACCCACCGCACTTCGTAATTTTGACTTTGAGACCCGTCACGGACAGGAATTCCTGGAGGATATTTAGGTTTCTTTGTATTCCCCGCCGCGAGTCACTCACGAGGATCAAGTCATCGGCATAAGCCAATGACGTGAAGGAGTGGCCCGCGGCTTCGAAGCCCCTTCCTTTCCTTTCCAGGAAGTGGAGAAGGGGATCGATCGCCAAGTTGAACAGGATCGGAGACATAGGATCGCCCTGTTTGACACCCAGTTTAATCTTGATCTCCTCTGAAGATCCCTTCGCTGTTTCGATCTTGGTACTCGCCCTATGATACGAGTTCATGATGAACTGTATCACGAGCTCATCCACGCCCCGATGTCTCAGCACATCAAGGATGTGTATGTGGGACACCGAGTCGAACGCCCTGGCCAAGTCGATCACAGCCACCGATATCGCCCGATTTTGTTTTCTGCTAAGGGCCAGGCCCTTAAGCGTGAAAACGTTCTCTGCGCAACCATGACTTTTCACAAAACCTTTCTGGGACTGATGAAGCGGGCACGCTTCGCTTAGCCTGGCGGCCAAAATGTTGGATAGCACCCTAAGGATAACTGAAACAACAGTAATTGGCCGCCAGTTCCCGATTTCGGTCAGACTCCGATGGTCAGAAGTCTTGGGAAGAAGAATAGTGCGGCTATTCTTCAGGCACGTCGGCAACTTTCCATTGTACAACATACAGTTGTATGCTGCACTGAGTTTGAGTCCCATACCGTCCCATCTGATCAAGTCTGCTAGCTTGATCCTGTCTGGACCTGCTGCACTCCTCTTTCTCATGGACTTAAGAGTCCCGCATACTTCCTCAGGAGTGAGAGGCCAGATGAGAAAGTTATTATCGGCTTTCGGAAATAGAGTGAACCGGCCTAAACCTTGGTAACCATCTGTCCCTTCCCAGACGGTACGGTAAGTGTCTTCGATTGTCTCCATCTCTATCGGACACTGTTGATTGACAAGATCGTCCAGGATCATCGCAGCCACTTCACCTTTGTCCCTTTCATACAATTTCTGCATGATCCTGTACGCGGCTTTCTTGGGATTCTTTGAATGAAGGTCAGACACTCTCCTGTAACCAAAGGCATTCCCACGCCGTTTGGTCATACGTTTGCCCGACCTCATCCTTCTCATTTGGCTTTTAAGCCAGCCATTCAATTCCTTGATGCTGGTCGTCAATGGATCGGGGACCTTTTCGGACTCTCGTGTGGTCAGAGATCGATCGAAGACCGCTCTCAACGATGAACCACATACCTCCGCCGGTGTTAAGGCAGAGGAAGGGCCCACCGGAGACAGGGAGACCGTCGACTCTGGGCTCGCAGAGAGGATCCGTGGTCCCCGATTTGATCCGTTGAGACCCGCAGTTAAATGTTTCTGACGTTTATGCAACGAGAGTCCTCTCTTGGTGGCAAAGCTAGCCACACACATATCGCATTTAACGTCACGCCCGTTCCTGATCTTATTTCAAATGTTACTTTTGGCAGTTTTGCCAATCATGACAATCATGAAAAAGCAATGTATTGGATAGTAGAATATTTCAAAACCGTCTTCATATCACTTCAATTAATAACATGACAAACTATAAATACTTTTTACGAGGATTGAAACATGAAATACAAGAAAAATAGGATAGAATAGAATTGAAATAGGCTTTATTCTGCCTCACAGAGAAATTCAAGTGCCACAACTGCAAAGTCAAATGTAAATGGAAAGATTCCGACACAGAGGTACAACATACAATGCAGAAATAAATTTAAGGCTCTGCAGTAAGGGCAAACTTGCAGAATAAAAGAAGCAAAATATAGTTTTTATTATGAATTTAATAATTAGTCAGTATGTCAAATATCCACCATGTATCACCCCTTTCTTGAATCTGCTATGATTCTGAGAACTATGTTTTCCAGAAATTCCTACTCCTGGTAGGATCTCCCATGGCAAGTTGGCCTCAGTCCACCACCAGATTTGATTGAGTATATAGTTCTTTTTCTGAATTGTTAGTTTTACGTGAAACCTACCAGGGTGCACACCTTCCAAAAAATTAACAATAAATCTAGTTTTACTGAACTTAACTAAAACAAAGTCAGGTGCAGTGGCTAAGATGTTCTGTGTTCTTTTGCGGCCTCCTGGATGAGCTGTTTGTGTACTCTTGGAAACAATATTGTCCTGGTTACTGGTTGTCTGAAGAGAAAGGATAAAATGGCACGATACCCTCATCAGACAGATAGATGCTGATTATAAATGTCAAATTCTGCTTTTGAATTTATGTAGATCCAGGCAAAATATGTAGCCTTCTGAGATATTCTAGCCTGAATCTATTTAACTGAATTCTTTGGGCTACAGGTCTGACATTAAATAGACCTTGGTGTGAGTAATAAAATTAGCCTCAGCTTACAAAAAATGTGAATAATAACATCTATTCATTCAATTACTTTTTCATAAATGGCTGGTTTGGACAGCTTTATACCCCTTAATAAATACAATAATTTAAAAAGCTTCTGGATACATTCAGCTCATTTGTCAGCTCTTTGAGTAATTTAATTGCAGATTTTATAATGTATTGATTATATTATATGTAAAATTTCACACAAAGTAAAAGCTATATATAAAAAAAAGATGCGTAAAATTGTTGTTTTTTGTCACTGTTGTAAAATTTCACTATACCAGATATTCTTTTCATTATTTGACTCAATTCTAATCTCAGTTTCAAATGAACAATCCTTTAGAATTTCAGCACATAGTCCTCTTGCAACTAGGTCCTCCAAATGCAAACAATTAATGCTATAAAATAAATAAGTTGAGTGACAATCGTAAACGTTGCTCGTAAACAAAGCATGTTTTTAACCATTGAAATTAGAGACCTGATAAACTTCATACTATCCATCCTCTTTACCAAAGACAGATTGAAAAACTAGCAATAAACTATTTTTCTACAAGAGAACCCCCAAAGGAGTAATAACTGGTGGGTTTTTATAGCATATTTGCCATAAAGTGACACATACACATACACACACACACACACACACACACACACACACACACACACACACACACACACACACACACACACACACACACACACACACACATCTTAGGGCGTCAAATATAGTTACTATCCACACTCGTATTGTATGTTGGGTTCTAACTGCTTATTTTGGACTGTTCTTTTTCAGAGTGGACAGATAATACAACTTTAGAAAGTAAAAAAAAAAAAAAAACACTCTGGTTTTCAAGTTTAAAATTGATATTTTTCCATAAATCTACATACAATACAATTTTACTAACACTATCAATCTGGCATAAGCAGAGACACAAAAACAACACAGAAACACCGATCCACAAATGGTTTCTACGTTAAAGACGGTAATGGCGTCACTGCTAAACGGAATGCCAGGGTAGATGTACCTACTATGAAGAGAAAAAAAAACAAAACAGAGAGAACATAAAGTTGAAATAACAACAAATATTGTAAAAATAAAAAGGACCCAAAAGGGTGTAAGTGTTGATTTTGCAAAATAGGAGTAGAAGAGTTAATTAGTCAATCTAGACCGTTTACATATTTTTTAAATAGTTGCTACGGTTTGATTTCACCTATACAGGGACAACATATCCTGGTATTTTTCCAGTCAGAAGTTTACATACACCGATCGTGTAGATGAATTTTGGAAGAAAAAAAAATTAAAACTAGCTATTTGGTTTTGCCGCTCTAGACAGGGTCAAAACTTATACAGGCTAAACCTCTCCGCATGTCCACCTAAATGTTTTAACCAATGGTGCTGGTTCTAGATGTGTTTGGAAACTAAATGAAAACTAAGAGAAATTTCCATCCACCACAAAACTCCCCCCTTAGTTCAGGGTTCACCTCGTGTAGCTTTAGAGGATTTGTAGCAAGGGTTTGGCTGTTAGAGAGTCTGTTGTTCTGCGGTTGCCACTGCTTTCCAAACAAAATCCAACTATTTTGTACTTGTCAGCAATTTTGTCGAGTAAAAGAGAAAGTTTAGACAATTACTGGCATTATTCAACAAGAAAAAAGCCACTTCCAAACCGACTGATTTAACCTAAGTCTAGATCGGTCTGTTAGTACAAACAGACTGCATGGTTTGTGTGAAAAAAAAACAAAAAACGGCAGTGCAAATGTTGGCTCTACTGATTACACGCCAACAGGTATTGCTGACAGCAACCTCTGCATTTTTACGGTGCTGCAGGTCGGCCTGTACCCTGCATGGATTTCTGTTGCTGCTTGCAGCCGGCTGATGATCAGCAGCCTTTATATCCACCAAATAATGGATCAATGTTTATAACCGTAAAACCAAAAGCTACTGACTGGATATTTCTGCCATCACAATTAAAAATCATGTTCTCCTTACTTTGGTTACCTAACTTTTACTTGTCTGGTACAACGCTATACTGTTCTGCTGTTTTTAATGATGCAAAAGCAATATTTTGGTAAAAATCCCCCCCGGCACAGTTAACCGCAAACACCCCTCAACCCACCAAAACACCTACTGCAAAGATTAGCCCAAGTTCTGGGGAAACCCTGTGTTCTATAAAATTAACTATGGGGGAGAGGCGAATAGGTATATGTATGTATATATATCTATCTATATCACTATGAATGTAAATAAGACATCATATGCCCATTCCTATTTCTTTTTTTCTTTTTTTTGTATTCTTTTTGATCCATTGTATATATGAAGATTCACTGTGTATAACTGAATGCACCTTTCCTACTCTGCACCTTCTTGTATGAGCCGATGTGGCAAGTGAATTTCTCCATTGTGAGATCAATAAAGCCTATCTTATCTTATGGAATCAAAGCATCTAGTTTTTTAGTTTAAAGATGGAGACGACAAAGTGGAGCAGAATGAGCAGGTTCCAGTGAAAAACCTGCAGAGTCTTATCAGAGCAATATATTGAGAGCAAAGTTTGGTTTTGGTTCTGTTCTGTGGAGAAAGTCTTTGCAGTTTTTGTTAATTTGTGTAACAAAATATGTTTAAAATGTTACATTATTCTGCAAACAAACTTTTTTTTATTTTTCAATCGTTATCTGACTAGGCCTTATGTATTAATAATGGCAGTTTGTTTTCTTTTTCCTTTGCTGTACTAACTTAACTTTAAATTGAGCTTTGTTTCATTTTAATCAGTATTGTCTAAAGTCAACTGTCACCTGAATCTCCCCACTTTGGGACGGTACAGCTATTTCTATTCTGTTAAGAATACGGTACAGCTATTTCATTCTGTGTCAGAATAATATGAAAAAGGTAGTATTTTTCAAACCTTCATTTAAACTAGATGTGTACCTTATTTGATAAATGTGTCATTATCATTATATTATCATTTGTCGACTAAAAAAAACCTATTCTATTCTAAAAAAGAAAAAATCCAGAATGTAATGTACAGGTGTAACTTGATACTTGTTTGTGACTATTTTCACTACAGATGCATTTGCACTGCATTTGCAAGTCCACCAGAAAGGGCTGAACTTTTAACATTTTGATCCTAGAACTTTTTTAGTTGGAGATTTAGCCTTGTTATTCAGAGTGAATTATTCCCGATTTAGCTTTTTTTTTCATTTCTATTACTCATAGAATAAGTTTAAGTAATTATGTTAAGAACCAGCAGAATTTGTAAATTTTTAACGATTACACGATTAATTGTCTGAACAATCATTAGAATAGTTTATAAGAGCCATAGTTAGGACACGTACAGGTGACAGGAGAATTATTAGTACAATCTGTAGAGAGATGGCTGCCTTCAGAGTTGGTAAAAAACATATCACAAGTGGAGCGCGTGTAGACCGGTCATTGAAGTTCTGAGCGGTTGTAGCTCGCCGCGAAGAAGGAAGTTGTGACATGTTTCGGGAGTCACCGTGCATGCATTCAGTTAGGTGGGAAGAGGGCCTTATATATACATTATTGATAATACAGGCATTGTGTTTGTCCGCGTGATGGGGATTTTTAGGATACGTAAAGGCGTGAAATACAACGTCCTGTCTATTTTTTTTTTTTTTGTGACAGGGTGTCCGCTATTTATAAATACTAAGCATGACAGCGCGAGGGTTGTAGAGAAAGACACAGTTTTTGTGTTGAGGGGTCAGATGATTGAGAGAAAGCGAGATCTCCCCCCTTGTGTCTCCTCCCGCGCGGCGCTTCGAACAGGTTGAGTATTATTTTAACTGCTTACTGACCGAGTGAACTTATGACCCTCAAACTGACAGTGACCTGTAGAGTGTATGGACTTATTATGTTCTAAGCTGCAACTGGTAAGCAGTCAGTAACTGAGGTTAAACACTTGCTGTTTACAGGGAGAGCTGAGGGGTTGCATCGCTGGATTCTGGCTGAGCGAGAACCCTGAGCTTTTTATTTACAGATTCCGGATGGGGAAGCTTATGCGTCTAAACGATTTATATAGTTTTATTTTTAATCTTTATTTTGAAACTTTAAGTATTCAGAGTCTGACTGCTTTTACGGCTGAAACAAAGACTGATTTCCTCCCACCTTAAAGATTGGGTGCGCGTAACGGAATTAAATAATTCAAAATAATCATAATAATACTAATAAAAAGATTGGGTATGTATACCGGAGTTAAATAATTATAAATAACTTTAAATGATTACAATAATACTACTAAATAAGGTTGGGTATGCATAACAGAATTAAATAATTACAATAATATCAATGATGGTAGTAATAATATTATTAATGATATGAATATAAATGAAAATAATAATAATACAATTAATAAAAGTATAATTAATTAATTTAATAATGATTAATGTGGGGGGGGGTGTCACATGAGGGTCACGAACAGGGCCACGTGACGATCATGTGAGAGGGGTCACCTAAAAGGTCAATTAAAAAATAAGCCCCGCCCCTTTTTAATCCATCAAAATCTGATTAAAAAGTGACAGGACATTATATACTATAGTCTCTAGCATTCACTCCTGGGGAACCGTAGAGCCACAGGGAGAGTCGTCTGCATTGTACATGGCTTTGCTGCAATCCCTCATACTGAGCAAGCATGAAGCGACAGTGGGAAGAAAAACTCCCCATTAACGGGAAGGAAAACCTCCGGCAGAACCGGACTCAGTATGAACGGTCATCTGCCTCGACCGACTGGGGTTACGGAAGACAGAGCAGAGACACAACAAGAGAGACAAAAAAGCACAGAAGCACACATTGATCTAGTAGTCTGTTCTACATTAGATGGTAGTAGCAGGCGAGCCGTCTTCTCTGGATGATGTCACAGTTAACAGAACGCCAGACCAGGTGTACCTACTATGAAGAAAAAGAGAGAGAGCAAAAAGTTAAAAGCTGAAATGACGACAGTCATTTCAATGTAATACAATGCAAAACTGAAGAACAGTAGACTGAAGAACAGTAGAAATCAGTAGAGTGAGAAAATTAGACCCTGATGTCCTCCAGCAGCCTAGGCCTATCACAGCACAACTATAGAGATAGCTCAGGGTATGAGCCACTCTAACTATAAGCTTTGTCAAAAAGGAAAGTTTTAACATTAGTCTTAAAAATAGATAGGGTGTCTGACTCACGGACCAAAACTGGGAGTTGGTTCCACAGGAGAGGAGCCTAATAGCTAAAGGATCTACCTCCCATTCTACTTTTAGAGACTCTAGGAACCACCAGCAGACCTGCAGTCTGAGAACGAAGTGCTCTGTTAGGAACATACGGGGTAATCAGAGCTCTGATATATGATGGAGCTTGATTATTAAGGGCTTTATACGTTAGAAGGAGAATTTTAAATTATATTCTTGATTTAACAGGAAGCCAATGAAGGGAAGCTAAAATTGGAGAAATATGATCCCTCTTGTTGATTTTCATCAGAACTCTTGCCGCAGCATTTTGAATCAGCTGAAGACTTCAAACTGCATTTTGTGGACTTCCTGATAGTAAAGAATTACAAAAGTCCAGCCTTGAAGTAACAAATGCATGGACTAGTTTTTCAGCATCACTCCTGGACAGAATGTTTCTAATTTTGGCGATATTCCGGAGGTGAAAAAAGGAAACTCTGGAAACCTGTTTAATATGGGATTTAAATGACATGTCTTGGTCGAAAACAACACCAAGATTTTTAACTTTATTACCAAAGGCCAAATTAATGCCATCCAGATTAAGTGATTGATTAAGAACTTTATTTTTTGAAGACTCTGGCCCAAAGATTACAACTTCTGTCTTGTCAGAATTTAAATGCAGGAAATTTAAAGTCATCCAGCTTTTGATGTCATCAAGACATGACTGCAGTCAAAGTAACTGATTGGATTCATCAGGATTTATGGATAAATATAGCTGAGTGTCATCAGCATAACAGTGGAAATTAATCCCATGCTGTCTGATAATTTTGCCAATCGGAAGCATATATATAGTAAATAGAATTGGTCCAAGGACTGAACCCTGTGGTACTCCACAAGTGACACAAGTGGTACTCCTAGAGTTTGAGGAAGATTTATTATTAACATGAACAAACTGGAATCTGTCCGACAGATAAGATTTAAACCAGCCTAATGCTTTTCCCTTAATCCCTACAGTATGCTCAAGTCTTTGTAGGAGAATATTGTGATCAACTGTATGTAAATGCAGCACTGAGATCTAACAGGACAAGTATAGACACAAGTCCATTATCTGAGGCCATGAGAATATCATTGGTGACATTCACCAGAGCTGTTTCAGTGCTATGATGAGCTCTGAAGCCTGACTGAAACTCCTCAAGTAGGTCATTACTTTGTAAATGTTCACATAGTTGATTAGCAACTACTTTCTCAAGAATTTTAGATAAGAAAAGAAGATTAGATATAGGTCTGTAATTTACTAACTCATCTTGATCAAGAGATGGTTTCTTAAGTAAAGGTTTAATAACAGCTACTTTAAAAGCCTGTGGTACATATCCATTTACCAAGGATAGATTAATCATGTCTAAAATAGGACCACTGATCAGAGGGAATACCTCCTTAAACAACTTGGTTGGGATTGGGTCTAACATACAGGTAGAAGGTTTAGATGAAGCTAAAATTTTAGATAGCTCAGAAAGCTCTACTGCTTTTAAACAGTTCAGACACTGCGCAGGTTCTAAGGATTCCTCCAATGCTGCCTCACTTACTGAGGACGAGGTAATCATGTTTGGGAGGATGCCAATTATTTTATTTTTAATGGAATCAATTTTATTTATGAAGAATCCCATAAAATCATTACTGCTAAGAGCTAAGGGAATGGATGGATCAACAGAGCTGTGGCTCTGGGTAAGTTTGGCAACTGTACTGAAGAGAAATCTAGGATTATTCTTATTCTCCTCAATTAATGATGAAAAATATGCTGCTCTAACTGCGAAGGGTCTTGTTATACAACAATAGACTGTTCTTCCAGATTAGGTAGGATTCCTCTTGGTGTGTAGAGTGCCATTTTCTCTCCAATTTCCTAACATTGTGCTTCAAGGAACGCAGCTCTGAATTAAACCAAGGAGCCAGCTTCCTGTGAATAATCACCTTCTTTTTCAAGGGAGCTACATTGTCTAATGCAGAACGCAATGACGAAGTCATACCGTTTACAAAGACATCTATTTGTGAATTGGAAGAAACAACATTGCTGCCATCTACAGGGCATTTCTGCAATACGCAGGATATTAAAAAGGGGACAGACTCTTTAAGTTTTGATACAGCATTATCCGATAAAGATCTACTATAATGGAACCCTCTTTTGGGGGTGGAGAACTCAGTTAGATTAAACTCAAATGTTATTAAAAAATGATCAGATAGGACAGGGTTGTGAGGAAATACTGTTAATTCTTCACAATCAATGCCATATGTCAGCACAAGGTCTAAAGTATGGAGCCAAGAGTGCGTCGGTTTATGCACATTTTGAGCAAAACCAATAGAATCTAGGATAGTTTTAAAGGCTACACTAAGGTTATCACATTCTGTGTCAACATGGATGTTAAAATCACCCACTATAATAGCCTTATCAGTATTTAACACCAAATCAGATAAGAAATCTGACAACTCATCCAAAAACTGAGTGTAAGGGCCTGGTGGACGATACAAAACAAAAACAAGAAGAGGTTTTATTGCTTTGCACTTTGGATGAGGGAAACTGAGGGTTAAATGTTCAAAAGAACTGTAGTTATTAATTGGCCTGGGACTAATTAATAAATCACACTGAGAGATGGTTGCCACTCCTCCTCCTCTTCCCACAGATCTGGGAATGTGGAAATTTGAATAATTGGAGGGAGTTGACTCATTTATACTAACGTAGTCCTCTTGTAGCCAGGTTTCTGTGAGACAAAACAAATCAATCTGTTTATCAGAAATCAATTCGTTAACTAACAAAGTATTTGGAGGGAGAGACCTTATATTTAATAGACCACATTTAATTGTTTTATTTTTAGGTTCAAGGTGAACCGTATTGATTTTTATTAGGTTTTTATGATTTGTTCCTTTTAGATAAGTTTAGATAAGAAGAGCTGCACCATCCAAAGTAGGATGGATGCCGTCTCTCCTGATCAGACCAGGTTTTCCCCAGAAAGTTCTCCAGTTATCAATGTAGCCCACGTCGTTTTCAGGACACCACCTAGACAACCAGCGGTTGAATGATGACATGCGGCTAAACATGTCATCACTGGTCAAATCAGGCAGGGGACCAGATTTTGTTTACTGTTATTCAACAGTAAACAAGGCCTGGTGTCTGCCAACCATCTCAACAGAGCATTTTACTGGGGATAAAATGCTTATTGCCTGAAAAAGGACAGAACACTCATTACCATCCAACTAAATCGTTTTTGTCCATGCTGAGGAACAAGAAGAGGACTTAAGAAGTTTGGGAGTAATATGCCAGAGACCTATGATTTTTTTATGTTTTCTTCTTTCTGTTTGCCATGAAGGAGCGGTTGCCTGAGAACACTGAGCTGACCACTTATGCGCGAATAGATTCATCTCTGCCACGTGCTCAGACTGGCCTGACGGTTTTTTACTTGCGTTATTGACGTACAGACTCTTTTTATATCACAAAATTGATTTTTTTCTCTTTTTTTCTCCTTTCTGTTTTCGACTGACTTCCATGTTTGATTTTATGTGTTATGACGTTTATACTGTGATGTTGCCTTAAGTTGATCGCTATGGTTTTATGATTAAGAATGAGAACTCTCCGTTACAGACACACACACCAAGACCTACAGTTCTTGCAATCTTTTTGCTTTGTTATATAGAGAGCCAGGATCTGATGGCTATCACAAATCCATAAATTACTTGGTAAGGCTAATTTTTAGATTCAATACAGGGGGTCTTCTCGCTCAGATTGGCCCAGAGTGGGATTCCCCTAGACTGGGCTCTATCGGGTTTTTTACCATTTCTTAGAGAGATGGGGTTTTTCTGCTGGAGGCTCAGCCTGCCCTCTGATGCCCCCTACTGGTACTCTTGGATTTGTGAGGTTTGAAAGTGATGGATGTTTGTCCATAGGAATGGAGAATGGAGGACCGAGTAGGAGGTTTCTTGGGGTGGGGGTAGAGTAGACGAATTTGGCCTTGATTAAGGTACATCTTTAGCTTATCTAGTCTAAAGTAAACTTAAAATAATGTGCGCATAGGAACCTAAAACAGGCCTAGCTCAAATAGTTGAACCCTAAATTGTAGTTAAAATGCTTGGACTGTGGTGTTGAGTAAAAAATGCTGAATTATGAAGTATTAATGCTGATTGATGCTAAGATGTTTCCATTGTGGTTTGTCCGGCCCATTCCTTGGAACTGTTTTCGTTGTGATGTGCCTTTGGGGCACACCAACAGGGGGGGCTAATGGACAACTGGACTGTTTTTTACAAAGTGCCTTTCGGGCACACCAGCAGAGACTGTGTGACCCCAGAGACTGAGCCGCACTATCGACTGCCATGGAGAACACGGATGGATGGACTCTGGAAGCCGGAAGCTGACGTGCTTGGATTGCTTGGACTGGACGGAATGACCGACTGTTCTGGGAGAGGGACAGACTGAGAGCTGTCGTTCCACTGGTTGATCATCTTTGGTGATGTGCCATAATGACACATCATCAGGGGGTCTGTTAGGATATCAATGAGGTCAAGTGGAACGAGCTGTTTATCCCAGAACTGCATGGCACACTTAGATGGCACTGACCCAAAAGATTGGCACATATCTATCAGATACCACCCCGGAGGTGACACAGTTTCCCTGCTGATGTCACAGTTTGGATGTGTACCGCCCTTGTATGGGTGTGTCCCGAGATCCCTATATAATGTTTGTGTGATGAGCAATCGAGGCCTAACTGCCGATCAGGGGCCCATCAGCGCTGGTGTGACTGTAACTATTTATCTGTCTTTACGTAGATAAAATATAACTAAAAGCATACTTGTCTGTTTTATGCGTCCTACAATCAAGGTAATAAGTAAGTGGGGGTCGCCTGACTGGGTAAAACGAACTGGGTCCACCGAGGGTGCTTCACCGTAGACGGGACACGGTGAAATAATAACATCTGTCAGGTTGGGTTTGTACTGCCCCCTCTCCCTGGACATCTAAGGTCCCCCCTATATGTGGAGTGCAGAGAGGAGGGAGCAGGAGGGGCGGTGGGCTTTGAAGAGTAATTTAGTAATCTAATATTTTTTCTGTCTGAAACTTGCACTAAAATATTTCCCTGAATTTGGTTCACGCACAGCTTGAATCCTTTATTCACCTCATCACTTATTCACCTTGTTCACTGTGTGCCTCTGAAAACTGTCTTTTTGGTCAAATTTGATGGATGTAGTGTCGTAAAGGTTGTCATGGTTTAGTTTTGGTTTGGCTTCTGTTTTCCATTAGTTTTCACTTTTCTTCCTCGTTTAGGTTTTTAGTTATGTTTTTGACTTTATTTGTTGTTAGTTTTCAGTTTCATCATCCCTTCTCACTCTGTCTTCACTTCATTCCCTCTGCAGTCAGTCGCACCTGTTAGCCATTTTCTAATCAGTCAGTCAGTCTCTTTCCACCTGTTAGTTCCCCTATTTAAACCTCCCTCTGTGCTCATTTCTTCGCTGGTCTGTCCTCGTTCAACACCCACTCCACGCCTGTCTGTTTTTGTCTCCTGCATAACTGGTACCCTGCCACCTCTGCTTCTCCTCAAGATTAGTCCTGCTAGCTGTCTCTGAGAAGCTGTTACTCTGCTTGCCCTCTCTGAGAAGCTGTGGACTCTGCTAGCCGTCTCTAAGAAGCTGTTGACTAGTGATGGGTCGATGAGGCGTCATGAAGCGTTTTGACACGTTGCCAAACTGCATTGATACTGAGACACCAACTGCCAGAAGGCAGGGGTGCCAGGGTTCCCAGGATGTGTGGAGCACTCCACAATGATCTGGGACCAGATCCAGAGCGCTAAGCGGGACAAGACTGACCTGCACGTCATCTGGCTTGACCTGGCCAATGCATATGGATCTGTCCCACACCAGCTGATCATCTACGCCATGGAGTTCTTCCACATGCCCACTTGCATTAGAAGCATGGTAGAAACAGTGTTGGGCAAGCTACTTGTCCAGTGTAGTGAGCTAAGCTATCAGTTACTCAACAATAACTTAAGCTTCACTAAACAAAAACTACCACCTATAGAAATATAGCAAGCTAAGTTACACAAATGTGTTAAAAGTAGCTTAACTACATCAGAAGCTACTTAACGTTGTACCAACCTAATGTCAGATCAATTGAAAATGAGTCTGATACACTGGTTAAAACATTTATTAAAGATCAGCCAATGACCTAACACAGTGTAGACATTGCTTTATGAGCAGCATAATAAAATACAAACTGAAGTAATTACTGCTAGAAATAAAACAAAAAGGTTATTTGCCTAGTACAGTACCCAGTACTCTATGAAACAAACTACTGTTATTAGTACCAAATTAAAGGTACTGTGTAGTGTTCTCACTCCGCTTGTTCACTAAATGTTGAAAAGAAATTAAAAGCTAAATAAAATAAACCAGGTCACTTAATAAAGCTGCATTTTCTGTATGCTTTGTATTTATATTCACATGATAATATTTTCAGAATTAATAACATTTCTGTTAAAGATTTCATTTATCTTCTGCACCAAGGGCATAAGTAGGGAGAACAAGCACAGTGAGTTTTGTGTAATATCAGACTTTATTATTGAACTAAGCAGGATTTAGACAGGATCAGAAAGGAAGGTGCATCTTCTTTCTGCCTTTCCCCAACGATCAGGGACCTCCTTGTCCTGTCTGGTGCTGCAGTGTTCTAATTGGGTAAAACACCTTTAAATCTAGTGGCTGAGCACATAAAAGACGCCACCAAACGTTATTAATGCCACCGCACGTATTTTACGTGAGCGCGCGTTTTTTACGTCACCGCGCGTTCTGGCTGGAAACGCGCAGTGACGTAAAAAATGCGTGCTCGCGTAAAATACGGGTTGGAACTGCGCGTTATTGTACGGACGATAATTTGCCTAATCGGCTTGCCATAAGTTCCACTGCCGTACGCATGCGCATGTTTCGATAGATACAGACAGGAGAGGCAAAGTAGAAGCTCGCGCATGAACATGTCCAACCAACAACTCAGATTGATTGTTCACTCTGAATGTTGTTTCAAAATAGCAAACCTGGTTTAATTTCTTAGTTATGTCCTGGATTTTGTAGCGTTTGTGGACGCTACGTCACTACTTGATCAAAAAAATAACGTCACTACAGGAAAGTTACTTGATTCACAAAGCAGCGACGCTACGGTCAAGCTACTGGAAAATGTAGTTTAACTAATAGCTTCACTACATGTGTAGGCGCTACTGCCCATCACTGGGTAGAAAGCTACTTTAACAACCTGCAGATGTGCTTCTCTGCCCTGGACTTCACTACTGGATGGCAGCGGCTTGAAGTCGGAATAGTGATGGGGTGTGCCATTTTGCCTACACTGTTTGTAGCAGCGTTTGAAATAATCCTCATCGGTGTAAGGCAAATGGCAGGAGGAATCAAACTGCCAACTGGCCAGAGGCTTCCCCCGCTAAGGAGCTACATGGACGACGTCACCACCATGACCTAGCACTATGCACAGCAAGACTGTTGAGGAGGATTGATGAGCTGATGTCATGGGCAAGGATGAAGATCAAGCCCACCAAGTCCCGTAGCCTGTCACTCAGGAGAGGAGTCCGGAACGACAACACCACCTTCGTCGTCGGGGGAGAAAAGATCCCACTCCTTGCAGAGCAGCCCATCAAAAGCCTTGGAAGGCAGTACAGGACTGTCTCAGGAAATTAGAATATTGTGATAAAGTTATTTATTTTCTGTAATGCAATTAAAAAACATGAAATGTCATACATTCTGGATTCATTACAAATCAACTGAAATATTGCAAGCCTTTTATTGTTTTAATATCACTGATTATGGCTTACAACTTAAGAAACCCAAATATCCTATCACTTATTTTAGAACCCAAATAAGTGAAGTTATTAAAGGTATACTATGCAACCGGGGTTGATTTTCCAGCAAGGCTCCCCCCAGAGGGCGAAAGTAAAAGTGCACTGTTGTAAAGATGCTCAGCTGTTCTGGTTCCTCCGTCAAGCCAGGCACGGTTGTTTTGAGCTTAGCAGACAGGCGAACGCAACGAAAAGTGGAAAAAACGGCAGTACAAACAATGATTAACACAGTGAAGGTATGAACATCAAGCTTCCCGCTGCGGCCGCCTCCCCAAGCCGCTACCGCGGCCGCCGCCTCGCCAGTTTTATTATTATTATTATTATTATTATTATTATTATTATTATTATTATTATTATTATTATTATTATTATTATTATTTATTTATTTTTTTATGTTGGCGAGACCAAGCTGCAGCCGCCGCCTCGCCACCGCCGCCGCGGTAGTGTCTCGCCAACATAAAAAAAAAAAAAACAATAATAATAATAATAATAATAATAATAATAAAACTCGATATGCTCGCATGTTTATTTGACGTTAACACGCGGTTCTTTGTTGTTGCTTTCGCGCGTGCATATAGTGAATGGCAGGGCAAAAACACATGGAGTTCTCGCCGTAAAGCGAGACTTCTGTGTGTGCGGGCCGTGAGCTCCTGCAATTGCAAGTGCGGTATTTCCCCCACAGACCCCCAGGGCGGCCGAGAAAACCTTTGTTTGACCTGAAATGACTCATTTAATCATCCAAATCGGTATGGAACACATTAATTAACTGAAAAATGTTGCATAGTATGCCTTTAAGAGACCTGCCTTGAGTGTATCCAGCTGAAATGCTGAAATATCCCTTCGCCATAGGAGCCGACGGTAAAGGCAGACAGAGCAACTCTGCACGTATTTTCTGCAGTTTACGGTGCAATAACTGGTGATAACTGCTGAAAGTAGATTACTTGGTGCAGATCACCATTTTGAGCAGACATTGGTTCTGAAGATGAGCTTTTAACATGCTGAGAACATTGCAGAAACCCAATCCATAAACCGTACTTTAATGCTTATTAATTTGTTTTCTCTGTATTTGACAAACTAAGGCTGAATTACGTTGCCAAACGAAGGACCTGGAGTTACTAAACAGTCTCTTTCAGGGTATTAAGCTCCTGCCCAGTTGCAAGCAAAGTGTAAGACTGGAATGACCTGGAAATTTAAAACCTTTTTCCAAGCTTAAACTGTATGAATATGGATATAAACAGCAAGCAAAAATCTTCAAAGAAGTTATTGTTGGTGTGAAAGCTCAGAATTAGATGTGTGTGTGAGAGAGTGAAAAAACGAACAATAAAACTTATGACTTTATTGAAATGTAAAAATTTTGTAATGCCTAATACCATGTCTATCTTATATCGGCATGGTATTTATTTACAAATTTATTTACACATTGTGTAAACATCAGGGCGTCATGATTAGTCATTTAGCCTCATAGTCCAGAGTTTAACATTTGGCACTAGGATGTTTTAATTCCAATTCTCAAAAGTGCTTGAAAAATAACAAAATAAAAATATTTTTTGTACAAGCATGTATTTTATTAGTGTCATTTATTGCAAAATTGCATATTAAAATGCCCAAACAGGCTATTACACTTTCAGAAATAAAAGGATAAAACATGCAATTAATTTGCAATTAATCTCGAGTTACCTATCGACATTATGTGATTAATCGAGGAAATTATCCCCCCCTCTGTTTTTTTTGCAAATCGCACACTGAGTTCAGGTATAAATAGCAGGTGTTATTTATTTTACATGATATACAGCACAACAACACTAGATGCCGCATAAACAATTGCTATATTTTGTTTAGACTTGCTTATTTATAATAGCATAATTAGGATTCCACATAATAATAGTGCTATTTATTTCACTATTTCTACTTTTAGAATTAGAATTCTGACAAATACAACTAAAGAATACTATTTACATTGTTTTTGTTGTACAAAGGTTTTCACACTGTCCATTAGTAAATTAGTGCAAACCAGGGGTGGAGCTAGACATTTTCATCCCCAGGGGCTTAGCCCATAAAATATTTCATCAATATGAGGGTAATATGGTACACCAAAAAAGTAAAAATTATTTAATCTATTGATGTGGTCGTAAAATTTATTTAATATAGGCCTTTACATATTTTATATACCAATAGTATATTAATATGTTCTCATTTGAATGATGAAATGGACAACCACTCATGTAACAAATCAGTCTTGGTGTCACTAAACTTACTCAAAGTACAGTATTGGGTCCTCCATGCTCCTTATGTATTAAGGTTTACTGCACATTTAAACAATGACAACTTACTATTGTTAGGGAAATAATTAGTTGTCTGAGGGGATGTAGGTAAGAAGAAGCTGTTATCTACACTTCAGATGTATGATGGAAGAAATGTGTTTGGAATGTTAAGATAAATTACATGAGATGGGCTACACAGCCCAGTTGTACTTTTGTTGAAGTTTGAATTTAATATTTGAAATGCTGTCAGTGACACTTCTACTTCCAGTGCAAAGTAAATACAATACATTTATTTGCAGTCCCTTGAATGTACAATTTTGCTGTGTTTTATGATGCAGAGTATCTTAGATATAAAAAATAAGGGTGGGGTTTATCTCTGCACATTTCTATATCTTCTAAAGAAAATACAGGATATATCTAGACAACAGACATATTTTCAATATATTTGGTTTAATTGGCACGTTTTTACCATCTGTCTCTGTTGCTGGTAGGTTCAAATGCAAACTTTTTCAAAGTGGGAAAAAAGTCCCAATTCAACATTCATCAAATCGGACGCTGCTTTATAATAATAATTGAACTTTATTGATCTAACAATGGAGAAATTCACTTCTGCAACTTTATCCATCCCCCAGTGGGCTGCCACTGTGCGGCGCCAGGGGAGCAATCGGGGGTTAAGGGTCTTGCTCAGGGACCCAGAGTGGTAGTCTGTGGGAGTTGAACTCAGAACCTCCGGGACCTGTTAAAGGCTACCGACCCTGCCGGCGGTGAAACACCCTGAGTGGACCCAGCTCTTGTTACCCGTCAGGCGACCCCCACTTAAATATTACCTTGAATGTAGGACACATAAAACAGACTGATATGCTTTTAGTTATATTTTATCTACTAAAGACAGAGAAACAGTTACAGACATATCAGTGCTGATGGGCTCTTGATCGACAAGAAGCCCCGATTGCTCACTACAGAAACATTATGAAGGAGTTTAGGTTAACACCCATAAAAGGCCGTACACATCCAAACTGCATCATCAGTAGATAAACTGTGTCAACTCCGGGACGCTATCAGACAGATGAGTCATTTCTTTGTTGTCCGGTATTATCCAAGCGTGGCAGGCAGTCCGTCCGTCCGTCCGCCTTCTTCCGCTTATCCGGGGTCGGGTCGCGGGGGCAGCAGCTTCAGTAGGGAGGCCCAGACGTCCCTCTCCCCAGCAACTTGGGCCAGCTCCTCCGGAGGAATCCCAAGGCGTTCCCAGGCCAGCCGGGAGACATAGTCCCTCCAGCGTGTCCTGGGTCTTCCCCTGGGCCTCCTCCCGGTGGGACGTGCCCGGAACACCTCACCAGGGAGCCGTCCAGGAGGCATCCTGACCAGATTCCCGAGCCACCTGAACTGGCTCCTCTCGACGTGGAGGAGCAGCGGCTCTACTCTGAGTCCTCCCCGGATGACTGAGCTCCTCACCCTATCTCTAAGGGAGAGCCCAGACACACTACGGAGAAAACTCATTTTGGCCGCTTGTATCCGGGATCTCGTTCTTTCGGTCACGACCCAAAGCTCGTGACCATAGATGAGGGTAGGAACGTAGATCGACCGGTAAATCGAGAGCTTCGCCTTTTGGCTCAGCTCTCTCTTCACCACAACGGATCGGTGCAGCGCCCGCTTCACAGCAGACGCTGCACCAATCCGCCTGTCGATCTCCCGCTCCATCTTCCCCTCTTTCGTGAACAAGACCCCAAGATACTTGAACTCCTCCACTAGGGGCAGGCAGTTCTGGGATAAACAGTTCGTTCCACTTGACCCCGTTGATATCTTAACAGACCCAAGCTCAATGCTCTAACCACTAGGCCACCAGATTAACAAAAAGCATCTAGTGTGTCTCGTGCTTATAAAATTTGTATAAATGTAGCAAGAAATACTGCTTTTCTCTTTAGACAGAAGAAACGCGTCATGACGCTCAAGTCAAGCATAAAGAAATAGGAGCATGCATACTGCATAGGACCAATGATGTCAGACCAATGAAGTTTTGGGCCAATAGTGTCCCTAGGGTTAAAGTTCAAATCAAAGTTCAAATCAAACCTACGCCCTTGATTCCATGTTACATTCTTCATAGTATGGGTTGGTACATTTCAGCCAGTTGTATAGCAAGGTATGTTTCTGTATCATGTTTTAAATCCGTGCCCCATGTGCCCTCTTTTAACTTTGAGCACCTGCCCCTCCAACGGTCTCTGTACGTCCCTGATCCACTACCTGCAATAAACTCTCTTAAAACCTACTCTGTGTGTGCGTGCTGTGTCCGGGTTCATCCAAGACAAAATCATGACAAAGGTAATTTATAAAAATCATGAATTATTTAGCAAAATTCATTTGTAGTTTCAAACATATTTAGAGTTTTTAATCACATTTTTCTCTTGCCAAAAGCTTCTCTGTTCTACAGCCTGGGTCACAAATACATAGACACATTACTTGATGACATCATCTGGTGATTTCTGGCAACTTTTAGGACAGCCAGTAGTGACAACTTGCCCCCCATAAGTTTGTTAAAAAACAATAAAAAAATTGTTGCCCTTATATTTGTACAAAGTATTAAACTAGTTCTGGATTCTATAATACATGTGGAATAATCTGGTAATCTAAATAACAGACACATCTCCAAAAATATAAGGCTTGTTTTAGATTTGTTAGGTTACTCATATTTAATTCCAGACAATGGCTATATTCTATTTTTGGACTTCTTTAAAGCGTTTGACACTGCTGAACATTAATTTTTACTTAAACCTCTTGCTAAAAAAACTTGGGTCTGGCGATATTTTTTGTAATACAATCAGAACTTTGTATGAGAATGCCAACTGCTCTATTAAACTCAAATTTGGGTCATCAGCCAGATTTTATGTTCAACGAGGTATCAGGCAAGGTTGCCTATTATCCCTATATCTTTTTCTGATTGTTGCCCAACTCTTATGCCCCTAAATACAATCAAGTAATTTACAGGGCCTCAATGTAGCAAATAGGACATGTCTTTATCAGTCAACATGCCGATGATACAACATTCTTTTTAAAAAACAGTTTGCACGTTCCCCTAGGTATTATTTTACTACAATAATTTTCCATAGCCCCCGGTCTCTTCCTTAACCTTAAAAAATGTGAATTATTGTCAATAAAAGAGTGTGATGCTGATTCTATTTCAAATATTCCTGTCAAAAACTCTGTCACATATCTGGGTATAAATATTGAGTGACTCGAGACACAAAGATGCCTGAATAATCTTATTCCTATAATTGAGAAAACTAAGAAAAAAGGAAACCTATTGGCTTCTGCATGATTTATCTCGGAAGAGGAAGGATTCTGCTCTCAAGGGCTGAAGGGATATCGCAGTAAACTTATGCTGCCCAATCATTGGATGTAGACTCTCACACAAGCAAAACTATAAATAGAGCCCTTTTAGAAGAACCGTTCTTATTTTCTAAAGAAGTCTGCTTTGATGAATGATTACTCTAAAAGAGGACTCAACTTTGTTTATTTCACAACAATAAATTATAATTTTAAAATAAATTGGATAAGACATTATTTAAAATGTCCAACCTTTTTATGGAATGTAATTCCTCATCATGTAGTCTCCATGGTAGATGGTCTCAATTTTCTCTTATTTTGTAATTACAATATTAATAAAATTCTCCTTAAGTTATCAACTTTTCATAAGCAAGTGCTGTTGGCATGGTCCCTAATTTACAAACACAACTTCAGCCCATATAAATGTTTCATATGAAATAATAACAAATGTATTGTATATAAAAACAAGTCAATCTTATTTTGAAACTGGGTTGATAATAACATCATGACAATAAGCCAGCTGTTCAACCAGGATGGGCATCTGTACAATTATGCTGAATTTTTGCAACATTATAGATTTCCTGTTCCTCCAAGAGAATTTTCTATTGTTTTCAATGCCATCCCTTCGGGTATAATATCTCTTCACAGAGGTGTAGTAGGTAGCTGTACTTGATGTTCTCTTCCCCAGGTTACTGACACGAACATTGGAAAGACTTGTTTTTTTTATCATCTTTATCTTCCAAGTAGAAGAACAGAGGACAATTCGGAACCTTTTTCTCCACGAGATCACTTGTTCACCATCTTCCCACTCATACTGGTCCAGTTCCGTTGAGAACATTTCTTGGTGTAAAGTTTGGCTGTTGCCAGAAAAGTTCTTTTTGACCAATAAGGTTAAGGACATTCCATTGAAAATGCTGCACAGATTTTACCCAACCAACCACTACCTTCAAAGACTCAAAAGTGACATTAATGTTATTGCACTTTCTGTGATGTTCAAAAAGAAACAGTAGTTCTTTATTTTGGTATTGCCCGTATACAAAGCATTTGTGGAGTAATTTTCCCGCTTTATTATAGATAATATTTTCCCTCACTATTCATTATGTTGGGAAAATGTGTTATTTGGTTACAATGATTATGACAACGAGCTACAATAATCAGTTTTTGGCAGTTAACCTGCTTCTTGTCATTTCAAAATTTCTCATACATAGATGCAAATTCTCCAATCATAAGCCAAACTTTACGGAGTTGATTCTGTATGTAAAACACAATGTTTCTTCACTAGAAAGCAGTACAAATAGGAAAGCATTAAAAACCTGTCATCTCTTAAAAAATCAGAATCAGAAATACTTTAATAATCCCAGAGGGAAATTGCTATTTCAGTACAATCGCCATAACATAACAAGCATCACAAACATTTCAGGGGGAGACGATTAACTGAGGCCTTGCTGGCAAGAAACCGCCTTACACAGAGTTTAATTTAAAAGTTTAATTTATGCCTATAAAACTGGTGTAGTTTATTTGAATGTTGTTATAAACACCTGGCATTTTGAGTTATGTTATACTCAAGCTGTATTATGATGCTGGGTTTGTTTTTATTATTATTGTTTGGAGGGGCTTTTTGTTTTATGTATCAGCTTGAAGTGTGCTGTGTTCTGTTATGCTTATTCTCAATAAAGGTTGGGGGAAAAATAGGACAGCCATTAGCGACTTTCCTCGCTGAAGCGTTGGGAACAGTGTGTGCGGCTATGATCTGCCAGATTTAAAGCTGAACACACAACCTGCCTGAGTACACGTGCGCCGACTTTGACGTTGACAATGGAAAAACGAAAGTTAATATCTCAACTAATAATTAATATTCAGGATGAAAATATGTTACACCAATGTTCATTTGATTATTTTAACTATATAAGCTAACTTATTATAAACAGTGTCAGTTGGGGGCGGGGGGGATGCTGATCTCCATCTCCGGGAGCTATTTTCTCTCTGCGCCAATCTGCGTGGGAGAGCTGCAGCTAGCCACGCCTTCTGTTCTCTGTTCTCTGCTGGAACATTTTGTTTAGGAAGCCAAAATAATTAGAACGGCTGGACAGATAACATTTGGTGTCAGCAACTTTTAACAACAATAACTCTGCCATTTTAAACAGGCAGGGTTGAACTTCTCCGAATTTCAACCAGGAAGACGTAAGGACGGCCAACTTAATTTAAGAGTTTAAGTAATGACAGATAAACAAGGAATCGTTTCATGGTTACTTTTAACAAAAACGACGTTATGGATTTATGCTACGGGAAGAGAAGAAGAAAGGTAAGCGGCAGAGTGCGGAGCGGCAGGCGGAGCGTGGCCACCAAGATGAAGCGGGAGGCGGTAAAGGTCCTTCGCTCCCTCACAGTGGAGAACAACAACAAGCCCGCTGAGGCCATGGACGAGGAAGAGGGCGAAGACTGCTTCACTATCCCCTTCCTCCGGAGCGACCCCTCCAGACCAACTGCGAACATGTCTCCCCGGTACAGTCTGCTCCGGGAAGTGGGTCGGGGAAGCTACGGAGTGGTGTACGAGGCTATGGCCAGGAAAACAGGGTCCAGGGTTGCGGTCAAGAGGCTCCAATGCGATGCCCCAGAAAACGTCGAACTGGCCTTGGCAGAGTTCTGGGCCCTGACAAGTCTGGAGAACCGACACCAGAATGTAGTTCAACTAGAGGAGTGCGTGCTGCAGAGGAACGGCCTGGCCCAGAAAATGAGTCACGGTAACAAGAAGTCCAAGCAGTACCTGCGCCTAGTGGAGACCTCTCTCAAAGGTATCTGAACCACTGTTTGTATATAATCTCTTCCTTAAAACAAACGCCTCAAAACATGAAACAAGGGTTCAAGTGCCACAAAAACCTGTACATTTAGTTTAATTAGTTCTGGAACAAGTCTCAAAAACATAATGTTAAACGTTTAAATTTTTTTTGGCAAATGAAAGCCCCGATAAAGTAAATTCAGACCCTTTTTTTGTTGTTTAATTAGATGTAAGCAAGTACAAATAACTGAAGTTTGTGTTACCTAAATCAATTGAAGGAATTACTTCCTGTTTTTTTTTTTTTTTTTCAAATCAAGTCTCACTCGGTAAAATTGGGCTGCTGATCCTGCACTCAAATGCTTTGCATTGAAGGAGTTTGTACGGTTACTAAAGGGAAACATTGGTATTCTCAAGTGATTTCCATCTGTAGCCTCCTGTCTGACAGTGATGTTTCTGTACATCACCTAGAAGAGCCACAGAGAGAACACTGTGCTTCCTCCAGTGCAAAAGAGAACACTGTGTACTACTTGGCAACATGTTACCCACTTTCTTCCTTGCTAAACATTTACACAAGCAAAGTTATTGCTACACAATAAACTCAAGTTAATCAAAAACTTGCCAAATAATTAGGATTCAGAAGTTATTCAGTTCCACTTTGGCTTTCTATTTGAACAACATTTGTCTTTCTATATCATGTGATTACTGATTAAACCTATGACACTATAGGCCCGTTTACACTACACCCTTTTTAACCAAGCCGAGACTAGTCCGAGCTCGGTAACCGAGATAACTCTTGTGTGTAAATGGTCAGCAGACTGAACTGGACTGCGCTAGACATAACCGGACCGCGCTAACTGCAGACCAGTTCCTCAGCAGGTCTCGGACTATTTTTTTTTTTTTAATCCCGGTTATCTGATAACGAAGAGCGCATGAGCAGACTGCATCATCCTAGTCAGCTGTCCGCGGGTTTTCCGCCGTGTCTGGCTGCACGTCCCGATTCACACTCCATTCAGACAAATTTCAGACATTCATAATAATACTAGCTTCCTTACCATGCCACACGATTTCCAGTGATGATTCTGCTTACAGGGTTTCCCGCAGCGCTGTCTTGGCGAGGCGGCCGCCTCGCCAAACTCACGCTACCGCCTCGCCAACATTCCAATGCTTGCATGTTTATTTGCCGTTAACACGCATTTTTTTTGTTGCTGCTTTCGCGCGTGCATATACTGAATGGTAGGGAAAAAACACATGGATACACCCCCCCGCTCCGCCCCTCGGTCCGCACAAAACTTGTCGTCCCCCCCCCCCCCCCCCCCGCCAGTCGTTCAGCGCAAAACTTGTCGTCACTCCACACTCATTAAAATAGATTTGTCGAGTTGCAAACTGATGTCTTTATTTTAAGCATTGAAAACTCATCTATTTGAAGCTAGACCCAGCAGGCAACAGGTATTGTATTTTAGTCTAATCTGGTTCATTATACAAAAATAAATTTAGTGTGATCCAAAACGTGTTTAGTCTACAGTTAATTTTATGCGGATGGTTTCATAGAGCACAGTGAGGTATGATGGAAATATCCAACAGAGATTTTGCACATATTTTCCAGATGCTGGGTTCTTAAAGCACACACAACACTTGGTCTCAGTTAGAACAACTTGCATGACTTGAACAGTAAATTAATTTGTAAAGGGCATTAAGTGGTGCTGTGGTTATTCTGGAACCACAATATGAAAGAATCTTTAGAATTTGCTGAATAACTAGTCAGAGGGCTCATCTGGTTTCTCAGCAATGTAAAGAAAATTCAATTCAATTCAATTTTATTTATATAGCGCCAAATCATGAAACATGTCATCTCAAGGCACTTTACAAAATCAAGTTCAATCATATTATACAGATTGGGTCAGATTATACAGATTGGTCAAAAATGTCCTATATAAGGAAACCAGTTGATTGCATCAAAGTCCCGACGAGCAGCATTCACTCCTGGAGAACCGTAGAGCCACAGGGAGAGTCGTCTGCATTGTACATGGCTTTGCTGCAATCCCTCATACTGAGGAAGCATGAAGCGGCAGTGGGAAGAAAAACTCCCCATCAACGGGAAGGAAAACCTCCGGCAGAACCGGGCTCAGTATGAACGGTCATCTGCCTCGACCGACTGGGGTTACAGAAGACAGAACAGAGACACAACAAGAGAGACAAAAAAGCACAGAAGCACACATTGATCCAGTAATTTGTTCTACATTAGATGGTAATAGCGGGTGAGCCGTCTTCTCTGGATGATGTCACAGTTAACAGAACGCCAGTCCAGGTGTACCTACTATGAAGAAAATGAGAGAGAGCAAAAAGTTAAAAGCTGAAATGACGACAGTCATTTCAATGTAATACAATGCAAAACTGGAGAACAGTAGACAGAAGAAATCAGTAGAGTGAGAAAATTAGACCCTGATGTCCTCCAGCAGCCTAGGCCTATCACAGCACAACTATAGAGATAGCTCAGGGTAACATGAGCCACTCTAACTATAAGCTTTGTCAAAAAGAAAAGTTTTAAGATTAGTCTTAAAAATAGATAGGGTGTCTGCCTCACGGACCAAAACTGGGAGTTGGTTCCACAGGAGAGGAGCCTGATAGCTAAAGGATCTGCCTCTCATTCTACTTTTAGAGACTCTAGGAACCACCAGCAGACCTGCAGTCTGAGAGCGAAGTGCTCTGTTAGGAACATAAGGTGTAATCAGAGCTCTGATATATGATGGAGCTTGATTATTAAGGGCTTTATACGTTAGAAGGAGAATTTTAAATTCTATTCTTGATTTAACAGGAAGCCAATGAAGGGAAGCTAAAATTGGAGAAATATGATCCCTCTTGTTGATTTTCATCAGAACTCTTGCTGCAGCATTTTGGATCAACTGAAGACTTCAAACTGCATTTTGTGGACATCCTGATAGTAAAGAATTACAATAGTCCAGCCTTGAAGTAACAAATGCATGGACTAGTTTTTCAGTATCACCCCTGGACAGAATGTTTCTAATTTTGGCGATATTCCTGAGGTGAAAAAAGGAAACTCTGGAAACCTGTTTAATATGGGATTTAAATGACATGTCTTTGTCGAAAACAACACCAAGATTTTTAACTTTATTACCAGAGGCCAAGTTAATGCCATCCAGATTAAGTGATTGATCAAGAACTTTATTTTTTGAAGACTCTGGCCCAAAGATTACAACTTCTGTCTTGTCAGAATTTAAATGCAGGAAATTTAAAGTCATCCAGCTTTTGATGTCATCAAGACATGACTGCAGAAAAATTTGCAAAAGCGTTTTTATAGCTTTTGGCACTATATTTAGTACTTTGCAAAACCTTAATTTTGCTTGTTTAAAAAAGCTGCAATTACATTGTTGGGGATAAAATAATATATTAAATATTGCAGATATAATGATGTTGTCTGACATATATAGATGTGGTGTGATGGGTAGCTGCCACCAATAAAAATGTAGAGTGGCATGTTTAAAATTTGTCAGATTTAAAATATATAAATAGTACAACACAACACAATCTGGCTGTCTCTTATCTTCCTGAAGTTTATTTGGAAAGTCTCCCATGAGTTTCACAAGGTTAATGTCCTGCTACCAGCTATGCTGGGAGAAACCTGTGTTGTCTACATTAAAGGTATAGTGGACAATTTTTCCAGAAATGTAGGTAAGAAATGCGTGTCACTGAACAACTGCACATGCACAAGACTATCCTACCTGCTCTCCTGCTTCTCAGGGGGATCGTGTAAGAGAATCTCCCAAATACACTGGTCTCATAAACATAAACCTGTAAGACAGTTTGCTTCATGGTGACTCAGCTGTTTTCGAAGTATACAGTGAGAGCAGCGGAGATACAATGAACGGAAGCTAACTGGATACTGAAACACGTGCGTGCACAGCCAATAAGAGGAAAATGGCAAGAAATGTGCCGTTATGTGAGCACTTCACAACGATTACCATGTGGTGTAACCAATAGACCAACTGACAAGTTCTCCATGTATTTTTCTTCTTTAGATAACGTATCACAAGATGGTTTTAATAGTAAGTCGATGGTTGATGGTATCATATTGCCAGATCCACACAGCAAAAGCCTGAAGGGACGGAGCGAGTCTGTGAAATGCTGGCCAAGTGTTCCGTACTGCGACTTATACAGCTACCTTATAAACACGGCAGGCCAGTACACACGAGAGAGAACGAAAGCCCCTGAAACCACTGGACGGCTACAATTATTTTATATCGGGACATAGGCACCAGCAACCCCCGCGACCCCATGAGGGATCAAGTGGGTCAGAAAATGGATGGATAGATGGATGTTCAGACATGTTTGTGTAACAGCAGAAAGCGAAGTCAGACACAGACCGTGCCTGAGCAGAGAGGAAGACCCGCCCGGTAGGTTAAAAAAAACATTCTTCACTACGGATTATTTTGGTGTTTTTGTCTTATTAAAATGGGTGGGGGTGTCGGCGACGTTGCAGCGTGAAGACAGACGTACTAGTGCGTGTGAACGGGGGCATAATGGAGCCACTGTTTGGTGAACATTATTGCACACTGATTGCACTAAGAAAACTAAAATGATGCGGCGTGCTGCTGCTGCAGCGCATCGACTCCGCTTCTCCGGCCCCGTGTAGCGATCACCACCTCCCCTCCGCCGCTATTTAAGTAGAACAATGACTAGTGCAGAATTAACTTGTATTTACCGGAGATGAAGTGTAGACTGCAAATTCTGTCGTGGAATGATGGCTCCCCAGTCCATTGGGAGTGTCTGCCTGCGGTCTTTTCATTGAAATTATCCATTTCTTTCTTCGTCCTTCGGTAAACGAAAGAAACGTACATCCAATGTTTTGGAATGCCTCTGTGTGCAACCGGGAGCACAACAAGTCGTAGGCATTGTTTAGATTCCACAAAAAAACTAACTAAAAGTACGCTCTAAATCACCCGTTTTGTCATGTAGTAGACGAGAACAGTACTGTTTTTTGCCTACCCGCGGGACCCGGATGTAGCGCTGACGTCACGCGTGAACTGGTCTATTGATAAGGTGATAACCCCCCATCCCAACCCCCGGGATTCACAGCTCAAATAAGATTGTTCACTGTACCTTTAACTGTTCAATGAACAAACAACCAACTTAAATTGCATCTTAAGAGATCTTTAATAGCAAATAGTAGCTGGGGACACAACTTTCTCTTTTTAGCTGGAATATATGAAAAAAGCAAATAAAGCTTAAAGAAAACATGCATTAACATGTTTTTCTGAAAGGGCTGTTAAGATGACAACTGTACAGCAGATGATCAGCTGAAGAATGATGCATCTTTCTGGTCCTGCGTCTTCTGTACATGACTTTTAGAAATGATTAATCTACTGGAAATAGTTCTTTGACCTGCCCACTACTTCATTCTGTTCATTATGTTTTGATCAGTCACTGAATGATGTGGTTAAATACTGGTCTAGAAATAAGTGATAAATCAGTCTTATAAACACTTAGAAAGACTTTCAGAAATCTTGGAGAGGTAGTGAAAAGAAAGCCAGTGAAATCTTCCTGTATGGAAGTAAATAAATTCCATTTGAGTTTTGTTCAGTAGTAGTCTTTGAGGTTGAAGTATTTGGAGAGACTGTGAAACATTTTGATGCCATCACACGGAAACTTATCACACGTACCTTTCTAACTAGGTTACCTTGCTTTAAGAAATGTGAAATGCTCTCAAACCTAGTAGCTCAGGTAGAAGTTTAAAAACAAAAAGATTTTTAATTTTTTTTTAAATGCTGACCTGGTGTGAAAAGAAAATGTTTTAATTGATTCTGGAGGATATTTAGTTTTTATTTATATTATTATTTATTATTATTATTATTACATTTTAATTTTTTGCTTTCATAATTTGGGCCTTTTGAAGTTTTAACAGAATATTCTTTCTATTTAAACTCAAGGGGAGCGCATCCCGGGTTACCCGGAGGAGCCTTGTTACCTTTGGTTCGTCATGGAGTTTTGCGAAGGTGGAGACCTCAACCAATACATCTTGTCTCGGCGACCAGACCCACAGACCAATAGGAGCTTCATGCTTCAGCTAACAAGTGCCATTGCATTCCTGCACAAGAACAACATTGTCCACCGGGATCTGAAGCCAGACAACATTCTCATCTCACAGAAATCTGGTTCACCTGTACTTAAGGTAGCAGACTTTGGTCTCAGTAAAGTTTGTGCCGGACTAAACTTCAAGAACAGTGAAGAGGATCCTACATCAAGAGCTGGTGGCAAAGGGAGCAACCAGAACAACATTGTGAACATAAACAAGTTCTGGTTATCATCAGCTTGTGGCTCAGACTTCTACATGGCCCCAGAGGTTTGGGAGGGCCACTATACAGCGAAAGCGGATATTTTTGCCCTTGGCATCATCATTTGGGCAATGATCGAACGTATCACATTCATTGATGCAGAGTCGCAACGTGAACTCTTGGGCACTTATGTTCGACAAGGCTCTGAGATCATACCTGTTGGGGAAGCTCTGCTGGAGAACCCCAAGATGGTTCTTCACATCCCTCAGAAGGCCAGAAGCTCTATGTCTGAAGGGGTAAAGAAACTTCTTCTGGACATGCTTGCCGTAAACCCTCAGGACCGACCAGATGCTTTCCAGCTAGAAATGCGGATGGATCAAGTCATTTGTGCTGCGTGACCAACACCTCCAGACTTTTCCCTTTGTTAAGAAGAGACCCATTTCTTTTCCAGGTAGGCTGCCTCTCATGCTTAAATTTTAGTAGAAAAGACAATAAACATGCCTGTAAGAAAACACCGTTTCTAAAAACACATGCAAAGGATTACCATGTTTTACAATTGACTTAATCATTTAACTTTTAACCTGGCACTGGGAACCAGGCATGGTAGAGCCTAAGCTTGAAGGCAAACAGTCAGCCCAACACCTTGTTTTGCGCTTGAGTGAAGCGCAAAAAAAGGTTTGCATGTTGGTTATGTGGTGTGTGTCAACAGGTGGCAGTGAATTAGAATAGATTAGAAATACCTTTATTGTCTCACAATGGGGGAAACGTGAGCGTGACAGTGGCAAAACCACATAGACAGGATACACCAGAGTTACACTAGATTATGTAGTTGAATAAAAAAGCTAATATAAAGTTACTCTCTAAAGCAAGAGAGAATTAACTTATTGGAAAGGGAAACAAAGGAAATTGCTCAATTGTAAATAATGTAGGCAGTATATTCTGGTAAAAAGCATACATTATGTAAAGAAAGAAATTCAATACACAAGTTAAAATAGATGAAAGACAGCAACCGATTTACAGGACCATGTGAAAAAACTATGCAATATTTAAGCATACGTCAGAGTAGCTAAAGCGTGTCCAAGTTGACATTTGCATCTGAGAGAAATGCAAATAAATGAATAAATAAATGTAAATGAAATTTGTAAAATCGTTTAGTCTGAATTATGCTTTCTTGCTGAGTTACTCCTTCTGAACATATTTATGCTCCGTTTTCTCACAGTTTTAATTCAATTCAATTCAATTCAATTTTATTTATATAGCGCCAAATCATGAAACATGTCATCTCAAGGCACTTTACAAAATCAAGTTCAATCATATTATACAGATTGTGTCAGATTATACAGATTGGTCAAAAAATGTCCTATATAAGGAAACCAGTTGATTGCATCAAAGTCCCGACAAGCAGCATTCACTCCTGGGGAACCGTAGAGCCACAGGGAGAGTCGTCTGCATTGTACATGGCTTTGCTGCAATCCCTCATACTGAGCAAGCATGAAGCGACAGTGGGAAGAAAAACTCCCCATTAACGGGAAGGAAAACCTCCGGCAGAACCGGGCTCAGTATGAACGGTCATCTGCCTCGACCGACTGGGGTTACGGAAGACAGAGCAGAGACACAACAAGAGAGACAAAAAAGCACAGAAGCACACATTGATCTAGTAATCTGTTCTACATTAGATGGTAGTAGCGGGTGAGCCGTCTTCTCTGGATGATGTCACAGTTAACAGAACACCAGACCAGGTGTACCTACTATGAAGAAAAAGAGAGAGAGCAAAAAGTTTAAAGCTGAAATGACGACAGTCATTTCAATGTAATACAATGCAAAACTGGAGAACAGTAGACTGAAGAACAGTAGAAATCAGTAGAGTGAGAAAATTAGACCCTGAAACTAGTCCATGCATTTGTTACTTCAAGGCTGGACTATTGTAATTCTTTACTATCAGGATGTCCACAAAATGCAGTTCGAAGTCTTCAGCTGATCCAAAATGCTGCGGCAAGAGTTCTGATGAAAATCAACAAGAGGAATCATATTTCTCCAATTTTAGCTTCCCTTCATTGGCTTCCTGTTAAATCAAGAATAGAATTTAAAATTCTCCTTCTAACGTATAAAGCCCTTAATAATCAAGCTCCATCATATATCAGAGCTCTGATTACCCCGTATGTTCCTAAATAGATAGGGTGTCTGCCTCACGGACCAAAACTGGGAGTTGGTTCCACAGGAGAGGAGCCTGATAGCTAAAGGATCTGCCTCCCATTCTACTTTTAGAGACTCTAGGAACCACCTGCAGACCTGCAGTCTGAGAGCAAAGTGCTCTGTTAGGAACATACGGGGTAATCAGAGCTCTGATATATGATGGAGCTTGATTATTAAGGGCTTTATACGTTAGAAGGAGAATTTTAAATTCTATTCTTGATTTAACAGGAAGCCAATGAAGGGAAGCTAAAATTGGAGAAATATGATCCCTCTTGTTGATTTTCATCAGAACTCTTGCCGCAGCATTTTGAATCAGCTGAAGGCTTTGAACTGCATTTTGTGGACTTCCTGATAGTAAAGAATTACAATAGTCCAGCCTTGAAGTAACAAATGCATGGACTAGCTTTTCAGCATCACTCATGGACAGAATGTTTCTAATTTTGGCGATATTCCGGAGGTGAAAAAAGGAAACTCTGGAAATCTGTTTAATATGGGATTTAAATGACATGTCTTGGTCGAAAACAACACCAAGATTTTTAACTTTATTACCAGAGGCCAAGTTAATGCCATCCAGATTAAGTGATTGATTAAGAACTTTGTTTTTTGAAGACTCTGGCCCAAAGATTACAACTTCTGTCTTGTCAGAATTTAAATGCAGGAAATTTAAAGTCATCCAGCTTTTGATGTCATCAAGACATGACTGCAGTCGAAGTAACTGATTGGATTCATCAGGATTTATGGATAAATATAGCTGAGTGTCATCAGCATAACAGTGGAAATTAATCCCATGCTGTCTGATAATTTTGCCAATCGGAAGCATATATATAGTAAATAGAATTGGTCCAAGGACTGAACCCTGTGGTACTCCACAAGTGACCCTAGAGTTTGAGGAAGATTTATTATTAACATGAACAAACTGGAATCTGTCCGACAGATAAGATTTAAACCAGCCTAATGCTTTTCCCTTAATCAATACAGTATGCTCAAGTCTTTGTAGGAGAATATTGTGATCAACTGTATCAAATGCAGCACTGAGATCTAACAGGACAAGTATAGACACAAGTCCATTATCTGAGGCCATGAGAATATCATTGGTGACCTTCACCAGAGCTGTTTCAGTGCTATGATGAGCTCTGAAGCCTGACTGAAACTCCTCAAGTAGGTCATTACTTTGTAAATGTTCACATAGTTGATTAGCAACTACTTTCTCAAGAATTTTAGATAAAAAAAGAAGATTAGATATAGGTCTGTAATTTACTAACTCATCTTGATCAAGAGATGGTTTCTTAAGTAAAGGTTTAATAACAGCTACTTTAAAAGCCTGTGGAACATATCCATTTACCAAGGATAGATTAATCATGTCTAAAATAGGACCACTGATCAGAGGGAATACCTCCTTAAACAACTTGGTTGGGATTGGGTCTAACATACAGGTAGAAGGTTTAGATGAAGCTAAAATTTTAGATAGCTCAGAAAGCTCTACTGCTTTTAAACAGTTCAGACACTGCACAGGTTCTAAGGATTCCTCCAATGCTGCCTCACTTACTGAGGACGAGGTAATCATGTTTGGGAGGATGCCAATTATTTTATTTTTAATGGAATCAATTTTATTTATGAAGAATCCCATAAAATCATTACTGCTAAGAGCTAAGGGAATGGATGGATCAACAGAGCTGTGGCTCTGGGTAAGTTTGGCAACTGTACTGAAGAGAAATCTAGGATTATTCTTATTCTCCTCAATTAATGATGAAAAATATGCTGCTCTAACTCTGCGAAGGGTCTTGTTATACAACAATAGACTGTTCTTCCAGATTAGGTAGGATTCCTCTTGGTGTGTAGAGTGCCATTTTCTCTCCAATTTCCTAACATTGTGCTTCAAGGAACGCAGCTCTGAATTAAACCAAGGAGCCAGCTTCCTGTGAATAATCACCTTCTTTTTCAAGGGAGCTACATTGTCTAATGCAGAACGCAATGACGAAGTCATACCGTTTACATCTATTTGTGAATTGGAAGAAACAACATTGCTGCCATCTACAGGGCATTTCTGCAATACGGAGGATATTAAAAAGGGGACAGACTCTTTAAGTTTTGATACAGCATTATCCGATAAAGATCTACTATAATGGAACCCTCTTTTGGTGGTGGAGAACTCAGTTAGATTAAACTCAAATGTTATTAAAAAATGATCAGATAGGACAGGGTTGTGAGGAAATACTGTTAATTCTTCACAATCAATGCCATATGTCAGCACAAGGTCTAAAGTATGGAGCCAAGAGTGCGTCGGTTTATGCACATTTTGAGCAAAACCAATTGAATCTAGGATAGTTTTAAAGGCTACACTAAGGTTATCACATTCTGTGTCAACATGGATGTTAAAATCACCCACTATAATAGCCTTATCAGTATTTAACACCAAGTCAGATAAGAAATCTGACAACTCATCCAAAAACTGAGTGTAAGGGCCTGGTGGACGATACAAAACAAAAAACAGAAGAGGTTTTATTGCTTTGCACTTTGGATGAGGGAAACTGAGGGTTAAATGTTCAAAAGAACTGTAGTTATTAATTGACCTGGGACTAATTAATAAATCAGACTGAAAGATGGTTGCCACTCCTCCTCCTCTTCCCACAGATCTGGGAATGTGGAAATTTGAATAATTGGAGGGAGTTGACTCATTTATACTAACGTAGTCCTCTTGTAGCCAGGTTTCTGTGAGACAAAACAAATCAATCTGTTTATCAGAAATCAATTTGTTAACTAACAAAGTCTTTGGAGAGAGAGACCTTATATTTAATAGACCACATTTAATTGTTTTATTTTTAGGTTCAAGGTGAACCGTATTGATTTTTATTAGGTTTTTATGATTTGTTCCTTTTTAGATAAGTTTTTGATCTGTTAAGTTTTGGCCGTGGGAAAGACACCGTCTCAATAGGATAATGGATGGGTAACAGTACAGAAGCTGCAGAGAGGTGTGTTAAACTACGGCTCTGCTTCCTGGTCTGGACCCTGGGTTGTCAGCATTTAGGAGGACTAATAAATCCGGCCAGATTTCTAGAAAGAAGAGCTGCACCATCCAAAGTAGGATGGATGCCGTCTCTCCGGATCAGACCAGGTTTTCCCCAGAAAGTTCTCCAGTTATTAATGTAGCCCACGTCGTTTTCAGGACACCACCTAGACAATCAGCGGTTGAATGATGACATGCGGCTAAACATGTCATCACTGGTCAAATCAGGCAGGGGACCAGAGAAAATTACGGAGTCCGACATTGCTTTAGCAAACTCACACACCGAAGCAACACCAACTTTAGTGACCTCTGATCGGCGTGATCGGGTGTCACTTTTAAGAGACATATTAGTAGAGCTTTGGCTTTTCTGGGTCGTTTCAAAAAAGCAGAATTTAGAAATCCACAAATGGAGATAAAACCAGGCTTTACTTTGTGTGATCAGTGTATCCTGAATTTATCCATTTCACAAAGGCCAAACCAGGCTCAGTAGGTACGACTTTGTCAGGCCAGATTTAAGTCATTCAGGTAAATGTCTGAATCCAGCCCCAGCTTTTTTTCAGGAAGACCACGAGGTCGATCACAGATTCACTGATGCTACAATGGATAACTTGTATGCGCCAAACTTCATACCACACGTGCAAAATTTTTTGATGGAGCCTTATGAGGAACCGAGGCACATCAGACTCAGGAAAGGAAACCCTGTCGCAATTATAAAGGAAAACTTTGGGGGGGTTAAAGCATTTTCTCTAATCTATCCAATTCTATGACTCCAGAGGGCGCTTTTTCTCTAACTCTTCCATGGCTCCTGAAAGAAAAGCAGTACCGGGATGAAACATTTTCAGCAGACAATGTTCACCCTGTATCAGATTTTAATAATGGCATTAATAATTATATAAACATTGTTTGCATTTAAAACATTAAAGCTATAGGGAGTTCAACCTTCAATTGGCGGGTTGCCAGTTTGATCCCCCGCTATGACTGTCTGTCGTTGTGTCCTTGGGCAAGACACTTCACTGGAGCTGGTGTATGGCAGCCTCGCCTCTGTCAGCCTGCCCCAAGGCAGCTGTAGCTACTAACATAGTTCACCACCGTCAGGGTGTGAATGTGTGTGTGTGTGTGTGTGTGAATGGGTGAATGACTAAACTGTAGTGTGAAGCGCTTTGGAGGTCGGCAAGACTAGTTAAAAGCACTATACAAGTACCAGCCATTTACCATTTAGTTGATAATCATGTCCAGAAGTACTTTTTGCTATACTGGGTGACATGTTCCTTCCGTCTTGACAGTCAGGCCAGCTGACAGCTTTGCTAGGGCCCGTGACAGCACAGTCTTTTTGGGCCCCCCCCTACACCTGCCGCCACCACAGAAACACACACACACGTGCGCACAAACACGCACGCACACACAAACAAACACACACACTCAAAAATGTCAACTTAGCTGTATACTTCATGCCCTGGAAATCTCTGTATTTTATATTGGATATTTTCAACCCATCTATTGAATTTAGTACACTAGTTGATCTTTTCTTCATAAGAGAACAGCAAGCACTGCAGCCAAAATATGGCACTTTTTGACCTGCTGTATATTAGCCAGTCCCTAACAATTTTTTCCCCTTCCATTGCAGGAGGTAGAATATGTTAGATATTCTCTGCTCTCTGAATCTCTGAGAAAGGCTTCCTTTTTGCCATTAAACGCACAACATTCATTTGATCAGAATCAGTCAGTTTTGTTGGCCATAATGCGGGATCATTGAAATTAACGCTGTGATCCATCTCTGAGCCACTATGCTCAGACTATCCAATCAGGCAGTAAACCTCTCCACCTGCACTCTCTGTTATTGCTAGGGATGGCTCTCGCTGTGTCCTCCTGAAACACATGCTGGCCCCCCTAGTATCATGAAACTATTTACCTTTCGGGTTTTGTGATTTTTATTTAATATAACAATTAAATAATAATAATAATAACTAGAAAAAGCTGTTCCTGCGTAACGAGTGAGAATGCTAATCTGCAGAATGATTTGAGCAGAAGATGCAGAAGATCCATGCATAAGAGAAAAGTAGCTGAAAAACATTGAAATCAGATTTGAAGAATTTGAAAAAATTGAAGAAGAGTTTGAAGAATTTGAAAAATTTGAAGGAATTTGAAGAATTTGAAAAATTTGAAGGAATTTGAAGAATTTGAAAAATTTGAAGGAATTTGAAGAATTTGAAAAATTTGAAGGAATTTGAAGAATTTGGAAAAATTTGAAGAATTTGAAGGAATTTGAAGAATTAGAACAATTGGAAGAATTTGAAGAATGTTAAGGAATTTGAAGAATGTGAAGGAATTTGAAGAAATTTGAAGAATTTGAAGAAATTTGAAGAATTTCAAGGAATTTGAAAAAATTTGAAGGCATTTGAAAACTGAAGAATTTCAAGATTAAGAACAGTTAGAAGAATTGGAAGTATAGGAAGAATTTGAAGGAACTAGAAAAAGCTGTTCCTGCGTAACAGCGAGTGAGAATGCTAATCTGCAGAATGGTTGAGCAGAAGATGCAAAAAAAAATTGAAATCAGATTTGAAGAATTTGAAAAAATGTAAAAATTTGAAGGGATTTGAGGAATTTGAAAAAGTTTGAAGAATTGAAAGGGATAAAATAATTTGAAGGAATTTGTAGAATTTGAAAAAAATTGAAGTAATTTGTAAAATTTGAAGAATTTGAAAAATTTAAGAATTTGAAAAATTTGAAGGAATTACAAAAATTTAAAAAATGTGAAGAAATTTGAAGAATTTGTAAAATTTGAAGAATTTGAAAAAAATTTAAGGAATTTGAAAAATTTGAAAAAATTTGAAGAATTTGAAGAAATTTAAAAAAATTTGAAAAATTTGAAGAAATTTGTAAACTGAAGAAATAGAAAAAAATTAAGAATTTGAAAAAAATTGAAGAATTTGAAAAAATTTGAAATTTGAAGAATTTGAAGAAATTTGAAGAATTTGAAAACATTTGAAGAATTTGAAAAATTTGAAAAAATTTGAAGAATTTGAAAAAATTTGAAGAATTTGAAAGAATTTGAAGAAATTTGAAGAATTTGGAGAAATTTGAAGAATTTGAAGAATTTTGAAAAAATTGAAGAATTAGAAAAATTTGATGTAGGCCAAATTTCTTGTGGATCTTTCTCTCTAAAGGAAGTACAGACTCTGTGAAGCAGAAGTTTGTACTAGCTTCCTAGAGCTACATCCTCTATTTCAATAGAGCCTCTCCCTGTGGCCCTCAAAATTCCGTCGTCATGGAAACTCACTCACACACCTGCAGCGGGCCAGTCTACCGAAGTGCAGAGACTTGGCTCAGACTCTGCCTCATTGAAATAGAATGGAATACTTTGCCTCAAACAACGCTCCATATCTCCTGGTCCGTAAATGGTAGAGACATAATTTTTTAGCGTTTAGTTCATAACGGATAGGGGAAGAAGACACGCTATCGGTTTTTGCTGGAAAAAGTTTAATAAAGGCGTAAAAAATTATGATATAAAGGGGATTTTTATGGATTTTCAGAAATCCTCTGAAAACGGTCCAGAACAAATCGCTGTAGCTGAAAAAGTATAAGAGATATCATAATAATTCTTTCACTGTGAGTATCAGCAGGCTTTTGAGGACTATGGAGCTCATTTTTATGTTTGTACAAAAATCGGTGTTGGCACAGCGACGATGTAAAAAAGTGGATGTTGTGGAAGAATGAAGCCCCAAAGCGTTTTAAGGATTTTGCACATTCGCTATTCCCGAACAAATTGTTCCTGTGGCAAAACCGTAACAGCTATCAACAAAATTCTTTTTTTGTGAGTGCCAGAAGGGTCGGGACATTCATGTGTGAAAGTCTCATGCCTGTACATGAAACGGTTTAGGAGTAGCGACGATGCGAAAACGTGATGTTTTCGATTTTCAGACGTTATTTTTGGAAACCGCTCCATAGGAAATGAATGGGGAAGGTTTCGGGTTACTGTCGCTCTGAGGTGATTTGCGAAAAATCTATAAATCCCACACCAATGATGGTTACACTTTCCGAATCCAGACAAAAATTCCTACGTTTTGATGTATGATTTATGTGGATAGGGTTAAAATTGAGCGAGTGAGAAGAAGTTGTTCGGAGAAGAAGAATTTGTTGAATTTCTAGAGTGCGCACTCTAAAAGAGCCTCCTTGATGACCATAGCAACGCATGTTAATTGCTGAATTTCTTGAAAAGCCAAAATTATTTTAAAGACATACTATACGAAAATGGTAAAAGTTATGAAAAAGCTGAAACATACCATAATAGCCAAAAGATATCATTACATTTTAAAAGTTGAATGACGTTTCTAGCTGAAAGTAGGCTGAAGCAGTAAGATGACAAAAAGCTGAAATATTTGAAGAATTTGAAGGATTCTCCATTCAATTTCAATGAGAGCAAAAAACGCACAAAAAGTTAAATATTTTAAATATTATAAAAGTTATAATTACAAAAAGACATAGCAGTAATGTCGTGAACGAGCCTAACGTTTTGATACGAAAATTGTTTAAATCGGTTGAAGTATGCAGGAGTAGTTGGATGCCGAAAAACGTACGGAATAATAATCAAGACCTGAAGGAACTTAATAAGTGAGAATGCTGTATAGCATTCTCACTGATATGAAGCAATTTACATTGATTTCAATGGGAACAGCCAAAAATCGCACAAAAAGTGAAATATTTTAAAAAGTGTAAAAGTTAGCATAACCCTGAAATATAGCAGGCATGCCGGGAACGAGCCGAACGTTTTGACACCAAAATTTTTGAAATCGGTTGAAGTATGCGGGAGTAGTTAGACGCCGACGGAATAATAATAATAAAGAAAAACAGGAAAACACTGAAACTCGCTGTTTCTGCGTAACAGCGAGTGAGAATACTAATCTGCAGAATGATTTGAGAAGATTCAGAAGATCCATGCAGAAGAGAAGAAGTAGGTGAAAAACATAAAAGAATATGAAAAATTTGAAGAATTTGAACAATTTGAAGTAATTTGTAGTAGTAGTAGTATCAGTAGTAATAGTATCAGTAGTAGTAGTACTAGTATAAGTAGTAGTAATAGTGGTAGTATCAGTTTTTAAAGAACTTGTAGTAGTAGTAGTAATATCAGTAGTACTACTACTAGTAGTAGTTTTATTATTAGTAGTAATAGTAGCAGTATCGGTAGTAGTAGCAGCAGCAGTAGTATCATTAGTAGTAGTAGTAGTAGTAGTAGTAGTAGTAGTAGTATCAGTAGTACTATCATTAGTAGTAGTAGTAGTATAAGTAGTAGTAATAGTAGTAGTATCAGTTTTTAAAGAATTTGAAGGAATTTGAAGAATTTGAAGGAATTTGTAGTAGTAGTAATATCAGTCATACTACTACTAGTAGTAGTTTTATTAGTAGTAGTAATAGTAGTAGTATCAGTAGTAGTTGTTGTAGTATCAGTAGTAGTTGATGTAGTATCAGTAGTAGTTGTTGTAGTATCAGTAGTAGTTGTTGTAGTATCAGTAGTAGTATTGTTAGTAGTAGCAGTAGTATCAGTAGTAGTAGTTGTTGTATCAGTAGTAATAGTAGTAGTAGTATCAGTAGTACTATCATTAGTAGTAGTAGTAGTTGTTGTATCAGTAGTTAGTAGTAGTATCAGTAGGTAGTAGTAATAGTTGTAGTATCAGTAGTAGTAGGAGTAATCAAAAAATTGAATCCGTCTACTACTTCCCCACCCTGAATACCCTCCTACTCCCTTCTCCACTTACCCCTCCGATGGACAATAATCCACCACTCCAAACTTACAACACCAGGAGCAAAGGCAGGAGAGGTTCAGTGCGGGCAGGGGAACCCCAGAAAACGCTACCCCCCCAGGGGTAGTAAAAACTGGTAAGGCCCCCCTCCCAGGGAGATCTGCTCTCGGCCAATCTGAGCCTGAAAACCCTGTATTGAATCTAAGTGTTAACATTACCAGCTAATATTAAAGGATCTTTAGAGCCAATCTGATCCTGGTTCTTCCTATATCAAATCAAGAAGGTGCATCAACCATTGATCTTTGTGTGTCTGAAGCAAACAGTTTCTATTTTTTCATAAACCCATATTGATCAACATGATGTAACATTACAGTGTAGATCTCATAACACAAAAAAAATCAAACATGTGAGTCAGTGGAACAGAGCAGTTAAACAAACAGCAACACAATATGAGAAGAGTCCTAAACGTCAAGAACGCAGAGTTAAGGAAGCCAGGCCATTCAGGCACAAGGCAGAAAATAATCTAATCGCGCTTAGGGTCTCTTCAGGCAACTCCTCCCGTTGAAGAATAAGAAATCAGAGTTCTCTGGCTTCTTCATCCCCAGTCCTCTTCTGGGTTCCCCCTCTCAGGCTGGACGATTGAGCTGGATGGTAATAAGCGTTCAGTTCTGGATGCGGCACTGTGCATTTTATTTTGCATTTTTCTCTAATAAAACACTTTGTGAAGATGGTCTGCAGACACAAGTCCTTGTTTCCACTGGGGAACAGAAACAAGGTGTAATTAGTGTTCTTATCAAAATCCCCATTCATGTGTCATTTATTAAAACATCCTCCAAGCACTTTCACATTCAAGATATTTCTGTCCACAATTATTTAGCTCTCAGAATTCTGCAATTTAATTATTAGTTAAAAAGAGTAATCTTTAAGTTCTAATTTATCTGCAGTAAATTTATAATAATTCTTAACAGAATGCTTTTAATACGTGTCTTTACTTTTAGTGTCTGACAGTTGAAGTTCTCTGCAACATAATTTCATCAACATATTTGTTTCATGTCATTTCCCATTTTATTTTGAAAACCCAACTGAGAAAAAGAAAGCCTTTCCATGTGAAAGCCTTTTCCCTCTTTCGCTCTCTCTTTTTTTTTAAAAAAGAAAGAATGAAAGTGAGGTGCTGTTCTGCACAGAGAAGACAAAATATTTATACCATTCTGTTACTGTTCAAGGATGCCAAGGTTCTACATAACAAAACAAAGTAGTGAGCAGGAGAGAACAGGAGCTTTTTGAAAACGTTCTAACATTGTTGAACAACCAAAGCTACTTAAGCAAATCAGAATTAGTTCCCACTTTAATCCTAAAATAAAGTAAACCTTACATTGTGTACATTGTGATTATTTATTTATTTATCTTCTTAAACTGAGGATTGAGGACTTTGATTAAGAAGTTCTTGGATGAACGCGTCTCCGCGTTCCTATTTGTCTAGGCCTTGGTAATCTGATCTATGATTTCTTAGTGCCTGGTCAGAAAGGGTTAAGGTTCTCTGAAGCTTTCTGTTTTCAGCAACCCTGAAAACCCCGAACCCTTTACAGTTAGTGTCAGGTGTCAGGTAACCTGTGGGACCACTTCGTCGTCTCACTGGTTCCACCAGCTGTGTCAAGTCCACAACAGCTCCAGACCACAGCAGCTCGTCCCTGGGTGCTGTGCCCCAGGTGTCTCCACACCCCCCTGTGTGTGTAGAATGTCTCTTGTTGTAAGGATCTCACTTTATGTCCCGTTCAAGATGTTCTTTACACAACAGGAGTTCCCATGTGGGATGTCTTCGCTGCTTTGATGTTCCTCAGAGAAAACCTTCATTCACTGATACATCTTCAAGCTGTTAACCTTTTATCATCACAGCCCCCCAACCATCCTGACCAGATCCAAAATTTCCCCATAATTTAATCTACTTAAATTATTCTTACTTGTTTTCTGTATGTAAGACGATAACTATTAAATTATCCTGATCTAAAAGCCTTCTAGGTTAAAGGTTTGCTAAACTCAGTGTTATGTGTTTTTCCCTTAGGATGTTTAACTGGTTAAAAAGACTATTGAGTTATTTGTGTTCTAGTTGAAAGACATTAAATCTCCATAAATAGTGTAACCATTTTACACTGATGCTTTAATCCCAAATTTACCCATGTTAGTTAGTAGGATGTGTCATTATGCTAATTTTATTGCAACCATATCCATTTTAGCCAGTAACCTTTTCCTTGTTTTATTGATGCCTGCCCGAGTAGCAGAAATAAGCTTACTCTAAGATGTTCATTAAACGAAATGCTATTTAAAAGTTCACATTACTCTGCTTATATAGTGAAAACGAATTAATTAATTAATTTATTTAACTGTTGATATAATACCCACTTAATTTATTAAGTTGCTCTATGATTCCATCAAGTTACTTCTTTAAAAGTTTTCACCTTTACATAATCTTAATGTGTTTCGTAATGTGTGTTTTGTTTTAATTGTGTACAACAAAATCTGCAGCAGACGTGGAGACATTGGGGAAGCTGCTGCAGTCGCGCGCGCTGACTGACACTCTTACCATTTGTCAGAGTGTCAGTTTTGCCCCCCCCCCCCCCCCTGTCCTGGGCCCGGGACAACTGACCCGTTTGTCCCCCCACTGTTGGCGGGCGTGTTGACAGTAGTCAATACATTATGTATTCAGAAAAAGGAGGGTAAAAAAATTAGAGCTCTGTGAAAGGTGCAGCCCTGAAAAAAATCTGACCAATTGGTCAGAAGATTGGTCCTGCCCACGCCTCCCTCTGTCCCTTAAAGCTCCAGAGGTATCAACACCACTAGGTGTCATTAGGCCCTCCTCCTCCATAGTGTCATTTTTGGCAACTTTTCATTTTCATACATGTCGAACTTTTTTCTTGAAGTTGACCTTCTCTGCAGCTATTTGCAAACGCTGGAATTTTATATGGAATGGCCAAATTGAACCAATTTTGGTATTATTGATCCCTATCGGATATCCAACTTTCTTATGTGGTCAAATCAAACCCCCTGGGTTTGGCTTGGAAATGCCCCACTTTTTTCAGCTGGAAAAGTCTGTCTCGGTCCCTATTGACCTCATCAATTTGAAACTGTGTCAGAAGACAGGTAACATGTTGGTCTTACTTCGTTTGGAGCACAGAGGGTTTTTGTTGGTGGGCGTGGAAGTGGCAGCGTGGCAAAGTGCGGCGGCGCACCATGGCCATACGTTTTGCTCCAATTTCCACGTAAATCATCAGATCTGCACCAAAATCAGTGGGATCAATCCTAGTCCAGCCCCACACAAGAATCCACCCCAACATTTGGTGGGCATGGCCTGTTTCCTCTGTAGTGCCCTCTAGCAGCACTAAAACAATTAGCCCCAAGCCATTCTTTGTCTGAAAATGATGGAATTCAGTACAAATATCTTAACTTCTCAGAACCTACAAAAAGTCTCTTGCTATTGTCTATTGTCCAAATCCTTCAGGAAGTCGGCCATTTTGAATGAAAGCCACCATTTTCTCCCTTTCGCTCGTGTCATATTTGAGTGAACTCCTCCTACAGCTTTTGAGATACAGACTTCAAAATCACTGAGTATAATCTTCACTCATTGGGGATCAAATTTTATCAAAAGCTTTTTGCTGCAAGAAAGCTTGTCGGCATGGACAAGCCTCGAAATCTGGCTTCTTGCCATGAAAGACGAAAGACGTATTAACTTCACACTAGGTCGCAGCAGCAGCAAACATTCTGCGAGTCATATAACATAAGTTCCCACTACAGTCATGTGCTCATTTGGTTACATCACTTTAGCCCCACCCACTTAAAACTGGAAGTTGGCAGTTTCACTGCTGGATTTCCTTATTTTGGACGCTTAGTCACAACTTTCAAGCAATGAGTGATCCAACAAAACAAGTTGATGCTGAATCCTGTTCTGAACAGTAACAGTCGGCTCAACAGTGTGAGTAATGCTGAGCAGTGTATTTCCATATCAGTGTCTGCATATATTTGGCTCTAAATCACACATGCGTCATCCGATTTGCTTGAAACTGGATATGAATGATATTTGTCAACCCACCTATGCCTGCATTGGATTAGTATTTGGATCAATGGTGCCTCCTAGGACACCATTAACCCATCGTACTGGGTTATGGTAGTGCGTGACTGCATGCACTACCGTGGAGTGGGGGGCGTGGGTTGGTAGTGAAGCGACAGGAGCATTGCTGCATTATGACCTTGGGTGGGTGGACGTAATGTGTGTCCAGCCAATAACAGCTAGCGGTTTTCTTTCTGGACGGGAACCTTACTGACCGTTTTATGTCACTCTCAAACATAAACGTATTTAACATAAACAAATGACACAGTAAAGTCTGGCGGCCTTTACATGAATGCACTTCTAGTGTCAACGTTACAGTCAGGCAGTTTTGTAGACAGCTCAGGGGTCCGATCAGGTAGTGACACCATAGACATATATAAAGAGTAGACCCCGCATCGACCGCTCTCGCCTATAGGCGTTGACGAGATTTAGGGGCGCCATCTTGGGGCGGTCGACAACTCCGCTAAGTCTAATGTGTTAACCAGGTGCAGAATCAATTTTAATCAACTATAACTCGTTTAATGTTGAACTAATTTTCACATTTGTTTTGCTTAAAACTTTAAAACTATAGCTATTATAACAAATGGTCCAATGCGTTTAAATAATCTTAGTGGGGTTAAAAGTAATAGAATATTCTGACATGATGTATGTATGTTTCAAAACACAGCCACGCACACATTTTTCATATTTTTTTTATTGCTATATAAACAAACACATTTGTACATGTACATATGTACATATACTTCCCAAAAAGAACCCGTGATGGGCGAAATCTGTAAAGTAGTAACCTTTATTTATTTTTTTACAATTATTATATACAATGAAATACACTATAGTATATTGAAACCATAGAACAAGACCTTTTTACCGGCCCAAGCATTTAACAAATGAAAGTACTATATAAACGTTTTTTTATTATTATTTACAAATAAGCTGTAAAATAATAATTTTAATCAATACGAACTGAAGGCTTCAAATTGCGGAGATCTGCGCGGCCCACCGCGACCCGAGTCATTGGATTAGAACGGGATAAAATGAAAAATTAATATAAAAAAATACAAAGTACAGTAGGACAAATAGTGACTCGTGTGTATTTCACTGCTCTTTTGACTGAGGCGCTGCATCCGTGACTCCGCTCTGTAGCGTTTTTTTCTTCTAAAGCCCGCGGTGCAGGTGAGTTTTTTTTCGGGAGAAGAACACATTTTTATCAGTAGTTGTCACTATTTTTTCTTCTGGGCAAAAAGATTCGTATAAACCGACACGCCACCTGATGAGAACTGTAATGAACGGCTCATCAATGCATATCCGTGAAGCAGCGAGACCGTGAAAGGTGAACCGCAATATAGCGAGGGTTCACTATATATATATATATATATATATATATATATATATATATATATATATATATATATATATATATATATATATATATATATGCTGTTTATTCACTAATGTCTAACAACAACTTTGTATCTCCTATAGAAAACTTACATTCTGATCAAAAATATAAACAATGTCTTTTCATCTTGCTTGTGAAAGTTATCCCTCGAGCCCTGACATAAATAGTCCCTCGATTTAAACAAAAATGAGCCGCACAGTGCTGAGGCATCATTAGTGTGTCAGCTTGAATCAGCAGGATTAGGTATCAAGTCGACCGCCCCAAGGTGGCGCCCGTAATTCCTGCGCAGCGACAGTCAATGCGGGGTCTACTCTTATATTATGTCTATGAGTGACACAGTGTACCACAATGCTTCTAATATTTTGGAGCGCATTGTACTACATAAAACCGGTCAGTAAGCACAACTTTAATCATATAAAAGGCATGCCGGATTATAAGTTGCATCATCAATTTTTGAGAAGATTTAAGGATTTTTAAGTGTGCCTTTTATAGTCTGAAAAATACTGTAGTTTGCAATTAAATGCTAAATAACCTAAATATAACACCTACCTAGCCACAGCTAATCACACATTAGAACAATCCACTGGTCTCACTAACATCAGTAATACTTTTAATGTTTTTAATTAAATTATGAATGGGAACTTTGATTCATTAACCTGTTAGAATCATGAATGCCACGGTGTCGGTCCTTGAGATGGTTGGCCAAGTTTGTTGTACTGCTTGACTTTGTTGCCACCACTTTAATGCACACAGGCTTGACAAGATCTTTGGGTTTTCCTTCTTTTCTTTTCCTTCTTCTTTCTTTGTTTTTTTCTTCTATTGTATCTGGATACAGCGTTTCAGTCTTGATACTTTTCAGGGTATCAATATTTTTGACAACCCTATAATCTAGTAAATCATTCAACGACAATTAAGCGCAAGTTTTTTATTTGTTTGTAAATCTGTTCAACACACTGGAAAGGAAAAAAGAACTCAAATGACTGAAGCAGTTATCATTTTTAAACGAATGTAGCTTTGTTATTGTTGTGTTGAGAGATAAATATTTTTTTGTGATCTGAAAAAGATTTCTTTACCTGCATTGTGTCTGGAGCCAGCCTTTTGAGTATTGTTGTCACTGGTGGTGACAGTGATCTCAAAACAGTTTCATCATAGTGGACCTAGTGAGCAGTTAAAGTAAAGATTTCTATCACAATAGCTTTGCAGATGAGTGGGCAGTAGAGCAGACTAGGAAGTATGATTTAAACCAGTGGTCTCCAACCTTTTTAAGCCCAAGATCCCTGACCTCCACTTTGGTGGGAAGCAAGATCTACCTGTAGAGGCGTTGCAAGAAAAATACTTCAAACTTGAAGCCTTTTATTCATGAATGAACTCATGAATCAACTGTTTTTGAATGAGATAAAATGTTTTGGTCCAACTGGACAAATGAATGCAACAAAGAAAACATTGTAAGTAGCATATCAAACTGGCTTCACATCAGCTTCAATTAATCTCAACACAAAAGTAAAGTAATGTCTTTTCAAGTGTTATGCTTATCTCCTGAAGCGTCATTAAAGTCACATTACAAAAAAAAAATCTGTTGCAGTTAAATCAATACAACCATCATAACAAAAGTTGTGGGAATAAAATTAGAACATAATTTGAATTAAACTGCAATAAAGTTGCAAAATCCACAACGGAATCCTGAGGATTTTCAGGTGCATCAGTGGCTCAGAGAAAGAAAGAAACGCTCGGATCGGCCACTCCTCCACAACCTGAAACGTCTCTGAAGTGACCATTCTGGTGCATTCACGGACTAAACTCTGATGTTCTACTTTGATTAGATATGAGAGAGAGAGAGAACCAGAGTGTCAATAACAGAGCGGTCCATAGAGATGTTATTAATTAGAGAAATAAAAACTTTTACAGCGGTTACATTCAGCAGGTAGACACGCCCAGGGCAACACACCTCAGCTCCCCTCAGCCCCACCGCCGGTTTGTCCCTGTCTGAATACGTGCTAAAACCGCATCTTTAAAATGAACTCGCCTGTCTGAATCACAATGAAACGTATTTCAACTCTGTGCGTGAACATGGTCCCCCCACACACACACACACAAGCAGCCAAGGCTGCAGCGGGGTGTCGGCGAGACATGCGCGTCAGTGCTGGTAGAGGTTCAGAGTCACCGCACTATGAGCAGCGCTGTTTGTGCGATCGAAAAAGATTGCACGAACAGCGAAAGAATGTGTCGTCCAATTTAATCTTGTAAATAAAACTTTCGGCTGTAATTCAATTTTCCGTTTACTGACGTACACGACGAGCGAGGAAAGAGATGGAGAGACATTTGTCTTCTCCAAGATCCGTTGCAATTCTCTCTGTTGCCTTTGATTCCCTGATTTCAACCAATTGAGCATATTTGCGAGAATGAATGAAGTAGAGGCACAAGCTGGGAGCGCATGAAGCACAATGCATAGAAGAAGATAACTTCATCTTAAAATGAAGCGTAGAACCACACTTAAATAAATATTTATCAATTTATCAAATTTGCAGTTTTTGATTTTAATTTTCACAAAGGAAATGTTTATTTACACGTGTTTATGGTGTGGGGAAGAAGTACCGTCAGACACCATTAGAGATTTCAGCTCGTGCACCCCCTAGTGGCAGCTCGCGCATCTCTGGTCTATTCTATCATCGGGATCTACAGGGAATGTTTGAAAGATCTACCAGTCGATCGCGATCGACGGGTTGGCGACCACTGATTTAAACTATAGAAATGCAAACAATATGTGATGCAGGGAGGTTTTTCTGACTGAAGGCCATCTAACTGGAGGTTGATGGGAATCTTGATAAGGCTTGATTTTATTTATGACTGATCAATCTGGTGTGCCAGATTTTGAGTGTTTTTTCCCCTCCTTAAGCTTGATCCCCAGAGTGTGGTGGTCAAAGCCACTAATATATCATCTCTTGAGGAGGTAATGGTGTACCA
>NW_023396825.1:34467-39467 GCF_011125445.2 Fundulus heteroclitus | reverse complement strand
GGTTTTTTTCCATATCGCCCAGCCCTAATAACTAGAGCTATAACTCCTGGCAAAATGATTGAGACTTAAGTAAAAGTAAGAGGAAAAGCTTGAGTCAGATCAGTTATTGGTGGTTCTGTTATTTTTTTTTTTTTCATTTTTTATTTTTTTTTTATACAGTTCACAGGCACTGAAAGCTTTACTTAAAATAACATTTATCCACATCTTTTCCAGTCTGCTGTCCTCATTCATGGTAACTGTGTTGGATCTAATTGGTTTACACATGTCAAACCTTGTTAAGTCAAATGGATCGGTCACATACTTTGTAAAGCCCTAGTGTTGTCAATTTGACAATTTTCTGAATAATACCAAAGGAAAGATGTCTCCTTATAATTATATAATTGATGAAGAAAGGCACAGGCCATGTCTGCTGATAAAATAAGGAATTTTAAGTGCTGTACCACTACTGATTTTTATCTTTAATACTTTTTTTTATTAAACTAATAAATGGAAACCCCTTGTCCGTGGTAGCCTGCAGGTAACAAAATGACTAAAGATTCAATTGAAAATTGTTATGTTGAAATGAGTAGGTCAGTCAACATAACACTAGTCCATTGAGTTTACTCACTTTTTTACACCTACATTTTTTACCAGTTAAGAGTTAATTCAGATTTAATTTTTTATATAAAAACGTAATTACCGTAGTTGTTGTTCTGTCAAACAGATGCTAAATTAAGTAAACAAAACAGCAACATAAACATAACATCTAAACTTAGCTGCGATATAAATTAACAATCATAATTTGGCATAGTAGTAATTAAACACATTTTCCAGTCAGTCGTTTTATTGATGCTGGAATTGGGGCTTTAAAACTTAATTACAAGCATTGTTTCTGTGCAGTCCATGGGAGAAAAACCCAATTAGAGAATGTTGTATTTACCTTGAGAGAGGCTGTGGCTCATCATCCTCCCACATGGAGGCTCACATTTTATCACCACATTAATGAGTTCTTTCAAACCAGCAATGTGCTTTTATGCAGATGATGTTAAAAGGCTTTCCAGTTACAGTTGTTGTCTCACAGCCATGCGAAATATGGAAATTGGATGGATACAAAAGTACAGCTATGTGTGCCAGACCTCAGGATTAGTCCTCATTAGCCTAGCCCTTGAGAGGAGCCACACAGCAGGAGCCCCCTTTTCTCGCGAATTGGTGAATGTGGCTCTAGTGTACACCACTTTGAGTGGTCAGTGTGACTGGAAAAGTGTTATAAGTTCAGTCAATTTACCATTTACGTGAAAAGTTTATGGTGGACGTGCCTCGGGGGACATCTTGCTTTGCGCGTTTTGAAACTTTCTGTGCATTTTGTGCTGGAAATTTGTTTGACGTGCGTTAAGGTAGATGCAAGAGTTTAGAAATCTGAACTTTAGCAGCTCAGTGCGGGGCGTTAACCAATCAGAGAGACCCTGACTCTGCTTTGTGAAGTAGTTTTTACTTCGGGTCACTGATAAATGTCAACATCGAGGAGCCCACTAACCTGAGACAGATAGTCAGATGTTCTTCAGCTGAAATGGAGCGCCAGTGTTTGGTGTCCTGGTGGAAGATGTGGGCACTGATGCTGGTCAGCAGGTCGGGCTGGGTGAGCATAAATGGCACTCTCATCAGCACACAGCTCCTGCTATAGGTGGTAAAACTCACCGAACTCAAAACATCTCTCAATTATCTGGTGAATTCAGACATGGCGCATAATATATTATATCATTCAGTAAATAAGGTCAGTCTTGATTTCATCCACAATTTTACAGTCTGGCAAAAAGAAAAGCACAGAGTTGCTCCTCCCACTGGGAGCCACTTTGTCTGATAGCACACAAATTTAGGTCAGTGTTGAGGCGCTAGACATCACGTCAGACTTTTATGTGCACAAGCATCTATGTTGAGGCGTTGTAGACCTTTATTGACACTCAAGAGGCATTTGGTCTGGACGCAGCATAGCAGAACAGCGGTTTAAGCAAATATAAGGATTGACATCAAGGAATTCTACTTTTAATATGTAAATGACACCTACATTTTCCTTTCAAACTATTTTTTGAGCAAAAAGAAAACAGACCCTTTGTCGGCCCATTGAGTTGTAAATTTAGCTTTTTCAAAAAAAGTAAAAAAAAAAAAACTCATGCCTTGTCTCTAAATATTTTTTTTCTTTTCATTTAATATCTGAAAACTTTTAGAAAGAGTTGTAGAAATACTATTTGGGTTTTATTGTTTTGTGTTTTTGGTCTCAGAGATATCTCGATTGAGGTGGACAGGTTGGTGCTGTGTCTTCGTAAGAAAAAATGACTGACATAAATTATGTAAAAAAAAATTAAGAAAATATAAATAGCATTTAAGACCTTTTAGTCTTTTGTATTTTTTTCATTTAGAATTCTATGATTGCTTTCCCCTCATTTTATGTTTTGGTTCTTGTGACTAAAACTGTCGAACTGAAAAACTGTAATTGGTTGTGCAAAACAATTGCTTCAAAACTCAGCAGAAAATAGACAAAGTTTAAAGAATACTTAAGAAACCTCAAGTTAATTAAGATAGTTTTTTTCCTATTATCATAGATTATTTGTATCTTGTTTATTATGAAAGCTTGTTTTTTTTTTTTTGCTTTTTTTTTTTGTTACTTTTCCTTTTTTTCTTGTCCATTGACAGATTTAAGCCAAAATAGCACACACATTTAGGGATGATGTATAGCGCTTGAATCAGCAATACACATTGGAGAGAAAACAATAGAGCTGGTAATGTGCAGGTTTGGTAGTGGAGGCGCTCATACTCATCAGTGGCAGTTTGTTTCCAGTCGGCTTTTATTCTCTGTCTCCAGCTTGCATACCTCCACTGAACTTGTTTTTCATAACATGTGCTCTGCTGTTATGCAACTATAAAAGGAGAACAAAGTGCTGCGTGCTGAGCTGTTGCACATCAGCTGCTGTGCTATTATTAGAGCTCAGCGATGAACTGAACCTGGACACAAGTTCAACAAGCATGAGGCATTTTCAGGTGTCTTTTTCCCTCTAGTTCAACTATGCAAGTTGAATAATTATGGGGAGACTAGATCACTTAATCCAGACACAGCTGTTTTCCCCTCTTCTGTTTAAGCATGATGACATGTGCTTTGGTCTTTCATTTAACAGATATATGTTGAAATCATAATTTTTGATAAATATTTATCTATTTACCATTTTAGATGTCTGTGAGTGTATAGCTGTATAGTTCCAATAGTTTTACAGTCGGCTAATGTCATTTTGAATTATTTGATATGCAGCCTGTTTTATGCCATAACTTTATATAAGTGGAATGTTAATAAAAAGATAAATCTATGACAAGATATTTCAGAAAAGAATGTCAGACAACCCTACGATTAATAACATAGAAATGGTAAAGGGGATTTTACTCTGAAATATAGAAATCTCATTAACTGTATATAAATCATCAATATCTGTAGATGTAGTTGACAAATGAAACTGTCACCTTTTGGAGATATTTTTAAGAGTGGAAAAAAGTGTTCTAAACTGGAGAACAGTAGGCTGAAGAACAGTAGAACTCAGTAGAGTGAGAAAATTAGACCCTGATGTCCTCCAGTAGCCTATGCCTATCACAGCACAACTATAGAGGTAGCTCAGGGTAACATGAGCCACTCTAACTATAAGCTTTGTCAAAAAGGAAAGTTTTAAGATTAGTCTTAAAAGTAGACAGGGTGTCTGCCTCACGGACCAAAACTGGGAAGTTGGTTCCACAGGAGAGGAGCCTGATAGCTAAAGGATCTGCCTCCCATTCTACTTTTAGAGACTCTAGGAACCACCAGCAGACCTGTTGCCCTGACATCCTATATGATGATGGTTCTAGAGAGGAAGCAAAAAAGCAGCTATCAGGAACCCTTGCAATTTGCTTATCGCCATGAAGTTGGAGTTGAAAATGCTCTATATAATCAGAATCAGAAACAAGTTTATTGCCAAGAAGGTTTGCACTTACAAGGAATTTGACTTGGTGTTGATGGTGCAGACAAAATAGGATAGAATCTAGAGCTAAATACACGGTAGACTATGCGTTAATGTAATGCAGAAGGTCTGGAAATGCTACGTTGGTGTAGCTTGTAGGTCCTAAACGGGGGAGAGAGGCAGTGTCAAGTGTGGCTCTTGGTGGTGGGTGGTGTTATTGAAGTGTTGCGTGTCTAACCATGTAGCCAGTAGCACAGGAGCACCACAGGGAATGTACTCTCACCATTCCTTTCCACTCTTTACAACTCAGACTTCAATACCAGACTGACTCCTGTCATCTGCAGAAATACTGAGATGACTCAGTAGTCGTTTGATGCATCAGGGATGGACAGGAAGCTGAGTACTGGGAACTGGTGGACTGCTTTGTGGCATGGTGTGTAAACAATCATCTCATTATAATGTGGATAAAACAAAGGAGATGGTTGTAGTATGGCGGAATGATAAATCAATTTTAAATCAAGTGTTTTTGGAAAATTGGATTTTCCAAAAAGTCCTGAAAGGGGAAAATTTTTTGGTAAAAGCTTGCATTATTGAATATATGTTTAGGAAAATATATTGTGGAAATAATCTGAGGAAACCTTTATATCAGCAGGATCTTTCAATTGGAGGTCCCAAAGTAATTAATAAAGACAATAAAAAAAACTGAAAACCAGCATGTGCACTAATATTGTCACACCACCTTAATATTTGGCTGCACACCCCATGGAAGTGATAAAAACCTCCAATGTTTTCTTATCCATCTACACCAGGCAATGGGCAAAGTGCAGCCCGTCAAGCTTTTTAAACCGGCCCGCCAACTGTTTTATAAAAATATTATCAAATTTCATTAGCGTTTTTCCTGCATGTCCACGTTGTCCACCTAGGGGGCAGCACCAACCATTGGCCTTTATTAACACTTCTTCACATGCTTTGCCCTTTGAACTAAAAATGAGCGGACCAAAATAAGATATTTCAGGAATTCTCTGTGTACTGGTAAGCGGCATATTGCAG
>NW_023396825.1:0-33967 GCF_011125445.2 Fundulus heteroclitus | reverse complement strand
AAAAACTTGCGTCACGGAACTTTATATCGCGGATCAAGAGTAGCGAGTAATTGTTTGAAGCCAGGTTTTTCAGCTGGAGACGTATCAATCCCTAAGAAGCACATTACTGCATGCGTGATATCCTTACGCTGCTTGGACGCTTTTTCATTTTTATCACAAAGAAGGGAGCCCAGTTTAGCTGCTATACCTGCTTTGTTTTGGAAGAAGTTCCACAAGATGACGCCGAGCAGCGCGGGGCCGAATGGGCTCGCACTGCTGCGCGTGTGAGCTGTGTCGCGTGGGGCTGACACAGCTCGCGCTGCTGCGGGTGTGAGCGGCTTACGTGATGAAACAAGTTGGTTGCGTTACCAGACTTTGTTTTTACCGGTTCCTTGCAAGTTTTACAAATCACTGTGGTTTATTTCTGTCAGATTGGCGAACTAGTAAAACCCCGTTTTGGGACCGTTTCCTCCGCCGCTCCTTGCTGCGACATATTCACGTGCTCTGTGTTGTGGTTTGAGAGGGCGGGGCTTTGTGACGGCGTGCCTGGGTCCGCGATTACGATTGGTTGAGAGGAAGTAGTGACTGTAGCATCAACTAATATGATAGGCTGAAAGGAAGGAAGGAAAACTCTCTATCGAACTTTTATCGACCCTATTTTTTTCTATCGCGCCACACGTCTATCGATCGATATATATTGTTATTGAATTATCGTCCAGCCCTGAGATGGACCATCATCCATAGGTCAGTAGTGTGAATCCACCACTCCCCCCAAAAATGGCTGCTTCTGGATTTTCTGTTAGTAGTAAAAAATATTGTAGAGATAGTCTAAAAAAAAAAGTAGTAAATTCAACTCTGCAATTCCTGGATAAAGCCTGTACACCACTCACCATACAGAATGTGATGATGTAGATCATAAAAAGTAATCGTGATTAGTCAACTGATCAAACACATAATTGATAGAGTAGTTGATTATTAAAATGATTGTTAAATGCGGCCCTATTCCCAATAATCAATATTGACAAAAATATTATCGTAATAGGGTTTTTTTCCATATCGCCCAGCCCTAATAACTAGAGCTATAACTCCTGGCAAAATGATTGAGACTTAAGTAAAAGTAAGAGGAAAAGCTTGAGTCAGATCAGTTATTGGTGGTTCTGTTATTTTTTTTTTTTTTCATTTTTTATTTTTTTTTATACAGTTCACAGGCACTGAAAGCTTTACTTAAAATAACATTTATCCACATCTTTTCCAGTCTGCTGTCCTCATTCATGGTAACTGTGTTGGATCTAATTGGTTTACACATGTCAAACCTTGTTAAGTCAAATGGATCGGTCACATACTTTGTAAAGCCCTAGTGTTGTCAATTTGACAATTTTCTGAATAATACCAAAGGAAAGATGTCTCCTTATAATTATATAATTGATGAAGAAAGGCACAGGCCATGTCTGCTGATAAAATAAGGAATTTTAAGTGCTGTACCACTACTGATTTTTATCTTTAATACTTTTTTTTTATTAAACTAATAAATGGAAACCCCTTGTCCGTGGTAGCCTGCAGGTAACAAAATGACTAAAGATTCAATTGAAAATTGTTATGTTGAAATGAGTAGGTCAGTCAACATAACACTAGTCCATTGAGTTTACTCACTTTTTTACACCTACATTTTTTACCAGTTAAGAGTTAATTCAGATTTAATTTTTTATATAAAAACGTAATTACCGTAGTTGTTGTTCTGTCAAACAGATGCTAAATTAAGTAAACAAAACAGCAACATAAACATAACATCTAAACTTAGCTGCGATATAAATTAACAATCATAATTTGGCATAGTAGTAATTAAACACATTTTCCAGTCAGTCGTTTTATTGATGCTGGAATTGGGGCTTTAAAACTTAATTACAAGCATTGTTTCTGTGCAGTCCATGGGAGAAAAACCCAATTAGAGAATGTTGTATTTACCTTGAGAGAGGCTGTGGCTCATCATCCTCCCACATGGAGGCTCACATTTTATCACCACATTAATGAGTTCTTTCAAACCAGCAATGTGCTTTTATGCAGATGATGTTAAAAGGCTTTCCAGTTACAGTTGTTGTCTCACAGCCATGCGAAATATGGAAATTGGATGGATACAAAAGTACAGCTATGTGTGCCAGACCTCAGGATTAGTCCTCATTAGCCTAGCCCTTGAGAGGAGCCACACAGCAGGAGCCCCCTTTTCTCGCGAATTGGTGAATGTGGCTCTAGTGTACACCACTTTGAGTGGTCAGTGTGACTGGAAAAGTGTTATAAGTTCAGTCAATTTACCATTTACGTGAAAAGTTTATGGTGGACGTGCCTCGGGGGACATCTTGCTTTGCGCGTTTTGAAACTTTCTGTGCATTTTGTGCTGGAAATTTGTTTGACGTGCGTTAAGGTAGATGCAAGAGTTTAGAAATCTGAACTTTAGCAGCTCAGTGCGGGGCGTTAACCAATCAGAGAGACCCTGACTCTGCTTTGTGAAGTAGTTTTTACTTCGGGTCACTGATAAATGTCAACATCGAGGAGCCCACTAACCTGAGACAGATAGTCAGATGTTCTTCAGCTGAAATGGAGCGCCAGTGTTTGGTGTCCTGGTGGAAGATGTGGGCACTGATGCTGGTCAGCAGGTCGGGCTGGGTGAGCATAAATGGCACTCTCATCAGCACACAGCTCCTGCTATAGGTGGTAAAACTCACCGAACTCAAAACATCTCTCAATTATCTGGTGAATTCAGACATGGCGCATAATATATTATATCATTCAGTAAATAAGGTCAGTCTTGATTTCATCCACAATTTTACAGTCTGGCAAAAAGAAAAGCACAGAGTTGCTCCTCCCACTGGGAGCCACTTTGTCTGATAGCACACAAATTTAGGTCAGTGTTGAGGCGCTAGACATCACGTCAGACTTTTATGTGCACAAGCATCTATGTTGAGGCGTTGTAGACCTTTATTGACACTCAAGAGGCATTTGGTCTGGACGCAGCATAGCAGAACAGCGGTTTAAGCAAATATAAGGATTGACATCAAGGAATTCTACTTTTAATATGTAAATGACACCTACATTTTCCTTTCAAACTATTTTTTGAGCAAAAAGAAAACAGACCCTTTGTCGGCCCATTGAGTTGTAAATTTAGCTTTTTCAAAAAAAGTAAAAAAAAAAAAACTCATGCCTTGTCTCTAAATATTTTTTTTCTTTTCATTTAATATCTGAAAACTTTTAGAAAGAGTTGTAGAAATACTATTTGGGTTTTATTGTTTTGTGTTTTTGGTCTCAGAGATATCTCGATTGAGGTGGACAGGTTGGTGCTGTGTCTTCGTAAGAAAAAAATGACTGACATAAATTATGTAAAAAAAAATTAAGAAAATATAAATAGCATTTAAGACCTTTTAGTCTTTTGTATTTTTTTCATTTAGAATTCTATGATTGCTTTCCCCTCATTTTATGTTTTGGTTCTTGTGACTAAAACTGTCGAACTGAAAAACTGTAATTGGTTGTGCAAAACAATTGCTTCAAAACTCAGCAGAAAAATAGACAAAGTTTAAAGAATACTTAAGAAACCTCAAGTTAATTAAGATAGTTTTTTTCCTATTATCATAGATTATTTGTATCTTGTTTATTATGAAAGCTTGTTTTTTTTTTTTTGCTTTTTTTTTTGTTACTTTTCCTTTTTTTCTTGTCCATTGACAGATTTAAGCCAAAATAGCACACACATTTAGGGATGATGTATAGCGCTTGAATCAGCAATACACATTGGAGAGAAAACAATAGAGCTGGTAATGTGCAGGTTTGGTAGTGGAGGCGCTCATACTCATCAGTGGCAGTTTGTTTCCAGTCGGCTTTTATTCTCTGTCTCCAGCTTGCATACCTCCACTGAACTTGTTTTCATAACATGTGCTCTGCTGTTATGCAACTATAAAAGGAGAACAAAGTGCTGCGTGCTGAGCTGTTGCACATCAGCTGCTGTGCTATTATTAGAGCTCAGCGATGAACTGAACCTGGACACAAGTTCAACAAGCATGAGGCATTTTCAGGTGTCTTTTTCCCTCTAGTTCAACTATGCAAGTTGAATAATTATGGGGAGACTAGATCACTTAATCCAGACACAGCTGTTTTCCCCTCTTCTGTTTAAGCATGATGACATGTGCTTTGGTCTTTCATTTAACAGATATATGTTGAAATCATAATTTTTGATAAATATTTATCTATTTACCATTTTAGATGTCTGTGAGTGTATAGCTGTATAGTTCCAATAGTTTTACAGTCGGCTAATGTCATTTTGAATTATTTGATATGCAGCCTGTTTTATGCCATAACTTTATATAAGTGGAATGTTAATAAAAAGATAAATCTATGACAAGATATTTCAGAAAAGAATGTCAGACAACCCTACGATTAATAACATAGAAATGGTAAAGGGGATTTTACTCTGAAATATAGAAATCTCATTAACTGTATATAAATCATCAATATCTGTAGATGTAGTTGACAAATGAAACTGTCACCTTTTTGGAGATATTTTTAAGAGTGGAAAAAAGTGTTCTAAACTGGAGAACAGTAGGCTGAAGAACAGTAGAACTCAGTAGAGTGAGAAAATTAGACCCTGATGTCCTCCAGTAGCCTATGCCTATCACAGCACAACTATAGAGGTAGCTCAGGGTAACATGAGCCACTCTAACTATAAGCTTTGTCAAAAAGGAAAGTTTTAAGATTAGTCTTAAAAGTAGACAGGGTGTCTGCCTCACGGACCAAAACTGGGAGTTGGTTCCACAGGAGAGGAGCCTGATAGCTAAAGGATCTGCCTCCCATTCTACTTTTAGAGACTCTAGGAACCACCAGCAGACCTGTTGCCCTGACATCCTATATGATGATGGTTCTAGAGAGGAAGCAAAAAAGCAGCTATCAGGAACCCTTGCAATTTGCTTATCGCCATGAAGTTGGAGTTGAAAATGCTCTATATAATCAGAATCAGAAACAAGTTTATTGCCAAGAAGGTTTGCACTTACAAGGAATTTGACTTGGTGTTGATGGTGCAGACAAAATAGGATAGAATCTAGAGCTAAATACACGGTAGACTATGCGTTAATGTAATGCAGAAGGTCTGGAAATGCTACGTTGGTGTAGCTTGTAGGTCCTAAACGGGGGAGAGAGGCAGTGTCAAGTGTGGCTCTTGGTGGTGGGTGGTGTTATTGAAGTGTTGCGTGTCTAACCATGTAGCCAGTAGCACAGGAGCACCACAGGGAATGTACTCTCACCATTCCTTTCCACTCTTTACAACTCAGACTTCAATACCAGACTGACTCCTGTCATCTGCAGAAATACTGAGATGACTCAGTAGTCGTTTGATGCATCAGGGATGGACAGGAAGCTGAGTACTGGGAACTGGTGGACTGCTTTGTGGCATGGTGTGTAAACAATCATCTCATTATAAATGTGGATAAAACAAAGGAGATGGTTGTAGTATGGCGGAATGATAAATCAATTTTAAATCAAGTGTTTTTGGAAAATTGGATTTTCCAAAAAGTCCTGAAAGGGGAAAATTTTTTGGTAAAAGCTTGCATTATTGAATATATGTTTAGGAAAATATATTGTGGAAATAATCTGAGGAAACCTTTATATCAGCAGGATCTTTCAATTGGAGGTCCAAAGTAATTTAATAAAGACAATAAAAAAAAACTGAAAACCAGCATGTGCACTAATATTGTCACACCACCTTAATATTTGGCTGCACACCCCATGGAAGTGATAAAAACCTCCAAATGTTTCTTATATCCATCTACACCAGGCATGGGCAAAGTGCAGCCCGTCAAGCTTTTTAAACCGGCCCGCCAAACTTGTTTTATTAAAAATATTATCAAATTTCATTAGCGTTTTTCCTGCAATGTCCACGTTGTCCCACTAGGGGGCAGCCACCAACCATTGGCCTTTATTAACACTTCTTCACATGCTTTGCCCTTTGAACTAAAAATGAGCGGACCAAAATAAGATATTTCAGGAATCTCTGTGTACTGGTAAGCGCATATTGCAGTTTAATCATGTCGTTAATGCAGTTGTAACACGTGTTTGTCCACCCCAGGACGCTGGTGTGGACAAACATCTAGCTGACTGGACCATGGACTACCTCACTAACCACCCTTAGTACGTGCGGCTGCACGGCTGTCAGTCAGAGGTGGCACTCTGCAGCACCGGGGCCCCCCAGGGCACCGTTCTGTCTCCGTTTCTCTTCACCCTTTACACCTCGGACTTCACCTACAACACGGACAGCTGCCACCTTCAGAAGTTCTCTGATGACTCGGCCATTGTGGGCTGTGTGTCTGAGGGGAACGAGCTGGAGTACCGGTCGGTCATCATGGACTTTGTGGACGGGTGTGAGAGAAACCATCTGTGCTTAAACACCAGTAAGACCAAGGAGATGGTGATTGACTTCAGGAGGAGACCCCACCTCACTCACCTGTGAACATCCAGGAGCAAGACATAGAAACTGTGGAGAGTTTCAAATACTTGGGTGTTCACGTCAACAATAAACTGGACTGGACTTATAACACCGACGCCCTGTATAAATAAGAAGGGCCAGAGCCGCTTCCACCTCCTTAGGAGGCTGAGGTCCTTTGGAGTGAGCCGGCCTCTGCTAAAAACTTTCTATGACTCTGTGGTGGCCTCAGCCCTCCTCTACGCTGTCGTCTGCTGGGCTCCTGGCAGCACAGAGCGGGACAGAAAGAGGCTAAAACAAGCTGGTGAGGAAGGCCACTTCTGTCCTGGGCTGTACTCTGGACTCTGTGGAGGAAGTGGCTGAGAGGAGGGTGTTGTCCAAGTTCACATCCATCATGGACAACACCTTCCACCCCCTGCACCAGACTGTAGAGGAGCTGAGCAGCTCCTTTAGTGCAAGACTTAGACATCCTGGCTGTAAAAAGGAGCGCTACCGCAGGTAATTCATTCCTGCTGCTACCAGATTTTACAATGCTGCACTGTAACTGTGACCATAACTGTAATAATTAATGTGCAATAACCAAGGTGCAATAATCTATTTAATACACTGTCCTACAACCCGTGCAATAATCCTGATGTAGTGACTTCTACTGAACATAAGTCAGTACACATGTATGTATGTATGTATGTACAAATGTATACAATGTATATGCACATATATACGCGTAGGTACGTATGTATGTAGGTGCATAGATATACGTATATATTTAAGTATATAGATATGTTTATATATATATATAGACCACTAAGAATGTAAATGAGACATATTATGCCCATTCCTATTTCCTTTTTTGTATTTTTTGGTATTCTTTGTTGATCCATTGTATATATGAAGATTCACTGTATATAACTGAATGCACCTTCCCTACTCTGCACCTTCTTGTATGAGCCGATGTGACGAGTGAATTTCTCCATTGTGAGATCAATAAAGACTATCTTATCTCTTATCTTATATGAGCAAAGGAAACTTCAGCAATGTTTATTATGTTTCTGGGGGAAACTGGTTAGGTTTGGGCAAAGTGTTCCAACGAGTGTGGGAGCTGAAAGATGAGATTTGGGCATTTTTGGCGTTAATGGGGAAATCCGACAAATTTCCTGAGCTGAGGGACAAGAACTGGCTTTGTGACTTTGCTTTTGCTGTGGACATATTTTCACACGTGAATGGGCTGAACTTAAAGCTACAAGAGAAACAATCAATGTCAAAGTTTATTTATATAGCACTTTTCAACTGTTCATATGCTGCACATTGTGCTTTACAAGCTAAAATACAAATTAAAAAATAAAAGATAAAATATAAAAATGTAAAGGAAAATAACAGAATAAAAAGAGATGAAAACTAAAAACTGCATAACAGCACAATTCAAAACAATTATAAGAGTTATGGAAAAATAAAACCACAAGATGAACAAAAGTTATCCACAGTTGAACAGCTAGCAGGGGAAAGATCAGTTTGTGCGCAACATTTACACACATGTGAAATCCTTTAAATCCAAATTCACCTTATTCTCTGAACAAACTTCAAAAACAAATCTTTTGCTCCTTTTCTCACGTTAGCCTTGCAAACAGTGGCTTCCCAAAACATGAAAAAATACAGCAAATTACTAAGCGACCTACACAGAGAATTCTGCCATTTCTGATTTAAAAAAAAAAAAAAAAAAGACAAATCACTTCAGCTGGTGTCCTGTCCATTGTCACAAGATCCTGAACCAGCACCACAGGAACTGCAGTTGGTACTGAGTGATATTCAGTCTGACTCCATTTTAAAGGACAGTTAACTGTTCTGTCTCTTAAACTGAATTACTTTTACGCTTCGCTTAATGATGCCACGTTTCCAAACATGCGGAGGGTGGCACAGAAGATGCTGGTGCTGTTTGGCTCAGCCTACATGTGTGAGCAGACATTCAGCATCATGAACTTCAACAAAGCCCATCACAGATCCAAGTTAACAGACCAACATCTCAGCTCTATCCCGAGAAATGCCCAAAACAAAACTAACTCCAGACTTTGATGCACTGGCAAAAAACAGCACTGCGCCTACTGAAATAAATGTGATTTCACTATGTTGTGGGGGAAAAAAATAAAAAACAAGCATGAAGGCTGAGTCAGTATTCTCACTGATAATTTGTACAATAAGCCTTGGATATTCATGCTTTAATACCTGTTAAAGGCAAAACATTTTATGCAATGGCTTTCACATGCCATTTTTTGTCGTTTACACAAATACTTCATACATCTTCTCCTAGCCCAGCCCCTATGTCAGATTTAAGAACCCTTTGTGACCCACAAGTCAAAAAGTCCCCTCCTGATTTCGGGATGCCTGTGATACGGTCAAGACCTCCGGTGCCAAATGCAGCAAAGCAGCCCCACAGCATTATGGATCCTCCACCATACTTGACTGTTGGTATGGTGTTCTTTTCCTTTAAGGCTTCATTGCACCATCTGTAAATATGCTGTTTGTGTGCATTACCAAAAAGCTCAACTTCTGTTTCATCTGTCCATAAAACATTGTCCCAGAATGCTTGAGGTTTGTTGAGGTTCTCTTTCGCAAAGATCAATCATTCTTTTTGTCTTTGCCTCATGCCTCAGCAATGAGGTTTTCCTTGGCCTCCACCCATGAAGCCCTGCTTTGTTTAGTGTGCGATGTGTGGTACTTGTTGGAACAATTTCACCAGACTGCTCCAGGTTGGTCTTCAGGTCTTTTAGATGTTTGACGTGGTGGTTTTTTTCCACCATTTGCACCAACGTTCGAGGACTTCTATCATCAATTTTTGTTTTCCCTCCATGTCCAGGGATGTTCTTGACAGTTCCATGGCTGGAAAACTTAATAATATTGCGGACCATTGAAACAGGGATACCAAGGTCTTTGCAAGCACTAGAGTGCCTGCAAATCATAAAATTTTTGGTGTCCTCAGACAGCTCCTTTGTTTTTAGCATTGTGAGTGAGTGATAGTGATTGATTGATTTTCAAATTGTGGTTGCAGCCATTCGGAGTGTATTCAACTAGGTAGAGGTGCTTGTCATTAACGTACCCAACCCTTTTACTGAGGAGGGACATTTGGCCTGTGATATATTAAAGAGTTATTTTTGTTCTTTGACAATGTATTTTGGGAAAAACTGGTTAGTTTTAAACTAAGAGCAACATACATGCTCGTGCCTGTTATGTTGCTCACATAAAACTAAGAACCACATGTGTTATTGTGCTATTACTTGTTTTAACTTGTGGTGGGAACCTATGACAATGTGTTGTGGGAAAGACTGATTCTGTATTCTTATTTTGTTTGATTTGTTGTATGCAATATTATTTTGCTTCGCACACTGCTGAGGTGCTGGGAACGGTTGATGTTTTGGGAAACATGCTTAGGGAGGCAGGGCAGCTGTGGAGGGAGAGATGGCCACTCTCGCTCTACATCTGACTCTTTGTTTACAAGTATATAAAGAGGAGACTTCCCCTGAGCCCGGTGAGTATGCCGTGAGTTCATGTGTGGAATACCGGCATCGTGAACGCTGATCTTAACCTAGGACTGAGGGCTCCCAGTTCATGTCAATGGTAAGGGCTGATTCTGAGAATCTGTTGAGCGTCACGTTTGTTTGAAAGCTTGTTGCTTTAATGCTTGCTACTTTGCGTGTGTGAAGAGCTAGTTGTTTTGATGTGCTGTATTCTGTGGGGAATAATAATAAATGTGTGCCTTATATTCTAACAGAAACAGTGTTTGAGTCCTTATTTGTGTTTGCCGATCTCTCCCGATCCTGAAATAAACATTTCATAAAACAGCCTGACAAAACAAGCTAAGGTTTTGTTTTTTTTAATTGAATTCTTTGGAGAATTTACATGTGTAGCAATATTAGCTACTTGAAATCTTTATACAGTGATCTCAGGACAGCTTTAAGAATGATTCAGATATGGCTGCTGAGAGCGATTCTGAATAAGGAAATTAACTTATTTTTTTCTTAGTGAGAAGGTGTGGTTGACCCCATTTGCTAGGTGTGACTGTTTCTTTTAAGAGCTGTGAGTGGTTGATAGTACAGAAAAAAAACAAAAGCACACACATGTGCTCCTGGTGATCAAAGGAGAGAAGTTGATTCATTAGACTGAATTAAGAAATGTCTGACATGATGATGACACTTATTAATTAAATTTATTGTCACAGCATCAAAATGTTTGAACGCAACTAATTTACATCCTCATCATTATTTTGATTTGCTTATGTTTACTTGCCAGTCATTTTACTACTTCATCTATTTGACATTAATGTGCCCTCACCGGTCAGCATTTTACTGGGATTGTGTACTTGTATAAAGTGGTCATATTTGGTTAAAGGACTGGCATAAAATGGAGAAACAATGCCGGCTTTGAAGCACTTTGTGCTCAATCTGCGTTTTTCTCTTGGTACTTTTTACACACCAGTTTGGAAAGTGAGAAGTGCTCTATGCAGTAATCAAAAGCCAGAGAAGAAATGGCATCACACAAGCAAACTTCATATGACAATGTCACCTCTTTTATCTTGTCTAGAGTTTGTATTTTTGTAGAAATTTTTCTGCAACTTTTCCTTTTTCTATAAAAAATTTTGAGAGCATTTGTAAATGCAAAAATTCCCCTTTCCTATATTATTTGTTTATTTCTCCAATAAACAGACCCATGCAGAAAGAACCAGGGCAGGCCAAGGTTCACCCAATAAAGGCAAAGGAAGCAGTCTTCCATGCGCCTTCTTTCAGTCTACTCCAGACATACTCAGTGATGTTCATGTCTGGAGACTGGGCTGGCCAGCTCTGGAGCACCTTGACCTTCTTCGCTTTGAGGAACTTTGATGTAGAGATGAAAATATGTGATGAAGCAACAACCTGCTGCAAACTTTGTCCTTTTTTGTGGTTGGGAATGTAAGAAGTAGCTAATAGTTCTTGGTATTTTAGCCTATTCATATTGCCTTCCACCCTGCAAATCTCTCGCCCACCCCCATACTGGATGTAACCACAGACCATGATTTTTCCACCACCAAACTTAACTATTTTTTGGGTGAATCTCAGATTCATGCGGGCTCCAGTAGGTCTCCTGCAGTATTTGCTGAGGCTGTGATGTAATTAAACTGAAGATTCGTTTGACAAATCCACCTTCTGCCACTTTTCCAGCATCTATCTTTTTAGCAGGCTGTGGGCCTTGGCAAATGCCACACATTTTTTTAATTGCGTTTTGTTTACTGCCGGTTTCTGGGCACTAATTCGTCCATGGCCATTTCGAGACAGAATTCCACAAACTGTTCTGGTTCACACGGGGACTTGAGGTACCCAGGCCTGGTGGCGCTCTGCTGCAGTGGAAAAGGGGCTGCTCTTGTATTTTCGAGTCAACAAACGGTCCCTCCGAGCAGTTGTCCTGCGGGGTCTGCCGAACCGGGCTTGTCAAAAACATCTCGTCTCTTCAAATCGTTTTCTTATTCTTTGTACTTAACACAGACACATTGAAGGTGTCTGCCACCTCCGCAGTGGATCTGGTCTTTAGCCTCTTGATAATCAATGCTTTGGTCCCAGGGTGAATCTTAGGCATGTTGCCAGAGATCAAGTTGCAGTTAATGTGAAGGTCTGGTGTGCTGTTGTTCTTTTTATACACACCCACTAATTGATTGATCAATCATTGATCACAGGTGAGGCTGTAATCCAGGATTGGGGGCATCATACAACAAGGCGACAAAACTTTTGTCTTGCCAAAATCAGACCTTTCTGTGTTCATTAAATGATCAATCATTCTTCAGAGTAGCAAATTTATTTCAGTGTATTGGACATAATTTGGGAGGGTTTTTAGCTTTGATATAAGCCATTTCTAAAAGCAATAGATTAATTATTAGTCTTAGAAAGACTGAAGAACTATGGGTTAAAACACTTTTTTAACAAATTACAGGAGTCTCTCTGCGTGTGAGGAACATAAAAAAAAGGGCTGACTAAGACCTTTGTTTGGTAAACTCACAGACCTGCCAACCTAATGTAGCTAGGGTTTCAGTTTTGGTTTCAGATACTAAAAAAATGTTAGAAAAATCTTAAAGGAATGACTAGCAAAACAGAAGGTTAATGTCAAAATAGGGTTGTGTAAAAGTTATTGTCACAAAAATCTCTTTATGAAGGAAAAACCCTGCCATGATTAACAGCTTCAAAAGTACCTCTTGTTTTGTTGTCTCACTCTGACCTGTTGACTCTCTGTTTCTCTCCAGTTTTGTCGACTACACAGCCATGGACTGGTAAGGAAAACGGACTCTGACAACCTGAACTGTGAAGACTCACAATCCTGAGCTGAGCTACAAGTGACAAACTAGACAAATCCAAATCTCTGGGACAGAAAATATGCAAATAAATCAGTCAGTTTTTTTCTCTATATGCATAATGGGGAGATGGACAATGCCAGAGTCATAGAGTGCTGGCTAAATAAGAAAGCAACTTTCCTTTTGTAATATAGACTTTTTTGTTAGATAAGCCTGTTCTTCCTTTTGTACTGTTCAGAACTGTGATGCAGGTTAACTGACTGTAATGCTCCAGTGTTTTCATTGTTTAAAGCTTTCATGGGAGTTAAAACTCGGAAAACAGAAGACTGCTACCCCAAAACATCCTTGTGCCTTTCAGAGGATTCACACCAAGTGCAATTGGATCTTTACAAGAATTAATTTTGTAGATTCTAAACCAAGATCGAATTCTAATAGGTCTGTTAACTTGTGAAGTTTCAGGCTGATGAAATGTGCAACTAATGAACTCAAGCATGTATTTTGTTTTGTTTTTGAATTGATGCATAAGCAGGTATGATGTAAGGTGGGATTGTTTGGAACACTGAGGTGCAATTAGGAATCAGAAAAATATCCCAAACGCTTGCATAAAGAAAATTACACGTGTATTAATATTATCTAAATCCCCTCTACTACATTCCGAGAAAGTAATGAAAGTCTATCGGGTTTTTTTCTGTTGTTGAGGTGAACTCAACCGAGCAGGCCTTTAAACCTGTGCAATTGTAATCAAACAAGCCGAATTTAAACTGGTCTTATTGGGCATTAGTTCCTAGTTAATCCAAAGAGTCTCTGTTGGACCAAATGCACACACAGTTTTCTTTGCAATAAGATATTTTTAGAGGTAATTCGTGACCAAGGGAATCTATTTTTGATGATTTTACAGCGCTTGCAGCTGTTTTGGCAACTGAATGTTTTTTATGTTGAGGTTGGGTGACTGTGGCATTTTGAACTCTTACACTGTAAGAAAAATCTCTAAAAACATAAAAATGTGCACATACTTAATTGCACCTTATTTTCAGAGCTTGGGATGGGTTTAATATGGTTGATTTGAAGTGGGTAGTCCTGAGTCTTCAAAAATTTCACTCGCTGATGTGATTTGGAGTTTATCTCAGCACATTTTAAGATATCTAATTTGAGAATAATTCCCAAAGGCACCCAGGGATGTTTATCAGTTTCTTTTTCCTTCCCTCTTTTTATTAAAGTAGTTTGGACTCTTAAATGGCACACAATGCCATTTGGTTGTAGCCTCCTGACAGGAATTCACTGAAAGTCCACTACAACGGAGCCCTATGGGTAAATGAAAAATGCAGAGCCAGGGTAATAGAAATACAGAGAAGGCAGCACTTAAAACTGGGAAGTCTGAAAAGTTGTAAGCAGCCGTTCATTGGATTCCTGCTTTCAGTGCTCAGTGGCATGGTAGTAGTTTGACACTCAGAGACATGTGTTTTCTTTGTGGCCTGATCCTGCCATGACTGTTTTTTGAATAACCTTCTTTTAGCTTTTAAAATAGGGTGCACTTGGGTTGAGTGGGAAATATTCTTACCTCAGAATCAATGTCTTACTTTGAAGAAGCTTTTGAGCGACTTTTTCTTGTGATGTTCTGGTTGAAGGTTAACGCCTGACTTTTCCTATAATTCTAACAAATCGTGCATCCAATTCCCCTTTATTATATGCAGTATGTAGTCTTCATTTAAAAACTACAGCTTCCATAAGGGTTTTATGAGGGCTTCCTGTTAAGCCAGACCATGCTTTACAGCACCCTGGGCACATCTGGTCATTTAGATGGCCTGGCTGGCATAAGATCAACAGGAAAATCTAAAACTCTAAAGAGAGAACAATTTACATGTAACAGTATACCGTCAAAGGTACATTGGCACGCTAAGTTTGGACAGAACAGACACTGCAGGGCTTACATTTTTGTTATAATAAGCTTGAGTGAAATACAAGAATTTGCACATTTTTCACATTTGTTTTTGTAGTTTTGTATAAAGTTTAATTTATCAGCATGGTGGGCCACATTTCATTGGTCAGCAGCAGGCTTTACTGTATTTTGCTCAGTCCCTCTACAAAACTCAATTATGTGGTCCTCTGGGAATATTAGTTACACTGTTCCTGGCCCAAAAGGCTTGGCAGGTTTAGTTAACTAATCTCATTAAATGTTTACTGTGTCAATAAAGTGACATGTAGTTACATAAATTTAATTTGCAAAGAACTGAATGGTGGCGAGCCTACTTTACTGGCATATATGGCAACATATTTGTTTGTTGTACACGCGTGCTCCCATTTAACCGTGTTGACAGTAAGCTTCTCAGTTTGGATTTTGAACTCTCCAACACTTAAGGGAGCTGTAGACGTTTAAAAAATACAACTAGCTGTAATGGTACCAAACATCAAACTGTGAAGGTTTCCTGTTCTAGCATGTAATTGTGCTTTTCTTAAATCTGGAGGATGTTAATTCTGTCTTTGTCAACACTCTTCTCTAAATGTGTTTAATTTGTTTTAGGTACCACACCCAGTAAAATTTCATTGTTCATGTTCCAAACCATTGGCACAGTTTGTGCCCACTTGCCCTGCTGCTGTATTTTTCATATACATTTCTGCAGAGTATTAATAATTTCACTTGAACACTATGCAACAAAAGGGTTAATTGTTTCACTGTGAATGCTGCATAGAACCACACCATACTCAAACTGTTGATATCTTGAACTGTCTGGATGTTTTAGTGTATACATAATTCTTTCATGTTTAAAATAGCGACTTTTTTGTTGTTAATGAAGCCAATGGAAGCCATTTGATGTTTGAGAAATCATCTGCTTTGTGCTGTAAATATCTTTGACAACTTTTCTGCAAATAAACACCTTAAAATGTGTATTAAATAGAATTCTACAACTTACTGTTTCTTTTCTAATGCTACAGAAATTATTTGTAACAGTTCAAACACTGCTAAACCTTCACTTATTGTCTTTATGTTAAAATTGAATTTAGGGGGCGCTGGTGGTGGACGATGTCATTGGTTGTATTCCAGATGTGCTCTACTTAAAATTCATCTTAAAATTCTATCCTGGGCACTATATCTCTCAAAAACGTTAAGAACAACACTCTAGTGGTCTTTCATCTAACCGGGAGCCAGATGTCCTATGCAAATGGACTATCTTCTGTAAAATAAGAAATTACCACTTTGATAATGTCTGCAATTAAAGCTCTTCTGACGGAGAAATTTCCTACTTTTAAACATGACGTTCTTGCATTCAAGATGGTGACAAACAATACAGCTGGAATTAGTTCCTGATTTTCAGAGGTTGAAAACCACTGTTTCAGATATGGAACAAGGCCTGACGACCTGCTCAGATGACGTGGCCATTAATGTGACAAAACCTGATATGGGCTCCTGTATCCAGCATGGCTCCGTATCACTCACAACAGAGCTGAGAAGCAGTTTCACAATCCAGAGTCCATGACATATATCAAGACCAAAATTCTCAAGACTCCTGAAAACCCTCATAACACTCAGAGTAATGTACCTTTATATTATTTTAGCTAAACACATATAAGATGGGTAATGTTTACACTTGTATGCTGTTCATTTTAAAGTAAAGTATAGAATAATGCTTGGCTGAATATTGGGCTGAAACTGAAGTATTTGCACCCCTCTATATTCATGTGTCTTTCTCCTTTTGTGTTTTAATATAGTCGGGTTGATACAGTGGGGTGCATTTAACTAAATCATTGTGCCTTTATTTAAATCCATTCCATACACAGCAGAGCCAATCTGTGTTAGTTACGGCCAGTGTATCTCCCCATAAGCACTTTACTTTAATGTGTATTTTCTTTCTTTCGTGTGGGGTTTGAGATTTTCCTCATTCTGATGGACTATATCAGAATACATCTGCTTTGTTATTAGCATCAGTGTCTGCTGCTTTGTTTTAATCCTTCCTTCACTTAGGTTTACATTTTATCAATCTCGGGATTGCTTAAGTGCAATAGGAATTTCATATCATGCCCCACTACTGATGACCCTTCGTATACCAACACCTACCCTAAACCATTGGTCCTTGGAGGTTTAACTCACTTCTCTGATAAAAAAAAATGTGTTCAGTTCATCCATCTATTTCCTAACACATCTATCCCTTGTTGGGTCGCGAGGGGTGCTGGTGCCTATCTCCAGCTGTCAATGGGCGAGAGGCGGGGTACACCCTGAACAGGTTGCAAGTCTATTGCAGGGCAACACAGAGACAAACAGGACAAACAAACATTCTCACACACACTCACACCTAAGGAGAATTTAGAGAGGCCAATTAACCTAACAATCAAGTTTTTGGACTGTGGGAGGGAGCTGGAGTACCCGGAGAGAACCCATGCATGCACAGGGAGAACATGCAGAAAGACCCAGGGCAAGGGTAGGACTTGGACCCAGGACCTTATTACCCACAGCTTCACTGTGCAGCCTGTATTCAGTTCATTTCAACAGAAATAAGGTCCTTTCTCAAAATGAACCCAACTCCTGGAATGTATGGGAATTGATGAAGGCATACCCCATACTCTGCTTATCGTCGTAGAGTTGGAGTTGAAGATGCCTCAAACTGCAGGGCATCCTGATGCCTGCTTTTTTGCTTACTCAGGTGGGCTGATTAAGCAAAAAAGCCCACCTGAGACATGAGTCTCTCTTGGACCTTCATGACAAAAGATGTCAGGGCAACAGGTCTAAAGTCATTGAGGACTGATGGGTGAGTTTTCTTTGGTACTGGAACAATGTAGGAGGTCTTCACAACACTGGAACCTTATCCTTGGTCGGACTAAGTTTGAGGAGGTGCTGTAGAATCCCAAAGAGCTGCTCTGCACAGGCCATCAGGGGTAGACACCATCTGGATCTGTAGTCTTATTGTGGTTTAGTCTCTCCAGCTGCCTCTTCACTTCTTGAGACATAAAAGTGAAGGGGGAGGCAAAGGGAGCAGCGCCCTCTTCTAATTTGGCTGACAACAAACATACCGAAGGCACTATGCCTGAGGCAGACGGTAAAAATGTGTATTATACAACATCTGAGATTTTGTGTGAAAGGAGGATGTAGTGACTGTTAGCTCATAAAGTGAAAAAATAAGAGTGGTGAGGACATTTAGCGAGCCTTCGTGTCTTATGCTTGCCAAACGCCGGATGCTTGTGCGCATAAAAGTCAGACGCGCTGTCTAAAGCCTCAACACTGCCGACGCGTCAGGCAAAGTGGTTCCCATTGGGAGGAGCTACTCATCTTGATCTGCAATTTTAGAAAGAGTCTGGCAATCGAGAGTAAACTAGCCCCTTTTCCACCAGATCTATTTGACCATACCTACTCAGATCTGCTTGCTTGCTAGCATTTCAGCAAAAGTTTTTTTCAGGTCCAGACCAGGTTTCTCCTAACCTGACTCTAGCCATATGGATTTCGCTCCGCCTAGCTCCACTCACATCCATCTGGGACCTCTCCCATTGAGTGATTTCTCTAACCAATTTTGTCTAGCCAATCAGGACGCAAGGCTGGAGTTTCATAGATGTGACGTAGTGGAGAAGCGACCGTGACGCATCGAGGAAGCAAGCGTTAACATTGATGCTGCTATTTCTTCCGTGTTGTCCAATCTACCTAATATTGTTTCATTAATCAGAGAATGGCTCTGAAGGCTTTTGTTGGTGGAAACGATGTTTTCGCCCTTCTTCCGACCGGATTTGGCAAGGAATGTTTTATTTTTTCCTTTCCTGTCAGCTCACTGTCAATAAAACGCGTGAGTGGTTGAAATAGCACGTCGATAAAGATGACAGACAAGTGGCTTATCCAATCATATCCCTCTATGGCATGATTTCTTATTTTGGGAGAAAAAAAAATATTTCACCCAAGTTTTTGGGAGCTTGGGCATCCCTTATAACATATCAGGGATAAAATGTGTAGCCCCCCCGCCCCCCCTACCAGATTTTGCTTTGTTGCCTCAGGGCAACAGCATGCTATGAGAGTACTAAAACACCAAGGTTTTCTATATTTTCATATAAGTGGAATAAAGAACAAAGAAGTCATAAATGCATTAGAAGAAGGTTTATTTCAACAACAATTTACACAAGTTTTATTTGAACAAGCTTTAGCAACAAATAGTTTATGAATCAGTGGGTTAGAAATTATCTGCAGTATGTGTTTGTGTTTATGAATGTGTTCTTGTGGTTGTGTGAAAACAGACACCGATTCAAACTAAGCACAGTGTGTATTATTCTGTATGAAACCTCAAGAAGCAGTTGCTGGTGGATGTGAAACAGAGGTGGACATCACATTTTTGGCACTTGGCTTTAGGTGTACCTTTGCATCCTGGTACCTTGCATCTCCCTTTCTTTTCATCCATGACCATCCAGTGGGCTGTGGCATCCAAACGCACATCGGGGACTGGAATGGGAGTAGTGGGTCCTCTTCTCTTCTTTTCTTCATACTCCCCAGCAATTGTGGAACTGGGACGACCTCTCTTACGCTCCAGACTCTTGCCACTTCTGCACAAGCTTTCTGCGATATACGACTTGAACGTATAAAGCTTCATCTGTTCCTTTTTTGTCATCCCATTGGTGCTGCAGTCTCTCTTGTAGAGCAACCAGGCAGTCACGATCGTCATGTCGATAAGGTGGAACATCAGCCGGTGATACCATTTCTTCGACCTAATTTTGTTGCGGTACAGTGCAATGAGAGAGTCCAGCAGGTCCACCCCACCCATATTCTTATTGTACTCTCTCACCACAGCAGGACAGGGGACTTTGATTATTTTCTTTTGCTTGCCATCCCACCTATCGACCTCGGTGACTGGGTGTGCTCCAATGTAATTACTCAGAAGACTGACTGAACGGTTATCATACCACTTCACAGCATGCAAGGTGGTTTCTCCAACCATGGCGGTCTTCTGTTCAAAAGATCCACGTCCAGCTCTCTTCAACTCAGCGTCACACATCAAGTTGACACCTGGTAGTCTGTTGCTACGAACAGTACCAGTAGAGTGAATTCCCTGCTGAGCAAGTGTGAGTGTGAGAGGGACACTCGTGAACCAGTTGTCAAAGAACACCTTGTAGTTCTGATGCTTGTGTATTGGCTGGGCCAGGCGGAGGACAACGTTGCCACTTGCTCCTACATCTGGCAGTTCAGGGGGTTGCACAACTCTACCTTTGAGGTAAGATGAGTGACTAGTGGTCGGATTTTGTGGAGTGGATCCACATTTTCTCCTTGTCTCACTTCATTGTTGTTGAAGTGCAGGGATTTTTTGATGAACTCCCATCTGTTTAGTGCCATAGTGTCAGCTACCTGGGACACTCGGGTGGCTTTGTTCCAAAACATGCGGGTGCCTGGTAATCCGAACAATGACATGTACACTGCTGTACCCATGAACTGCTCCAGTTCTTTAGCAGTGAGGTTAAGGGGCTTATTGGTGTCACACTGAATGGCATACAAATTTGACTGTTCTACTACTACTTTCAGAATGCCTTCAGAAAAAAACATTTTGAAGTATTCGTAGGGGGACATGATAATGTCTGATTTTGGAAGGGTTGCCTGCCATTCTGGGTAATCAGTAATGTTGATACTGTGGGGTGTTCTCCACCGGGGTAAGCGTGGAACATCTTCCTCTGGTGCATCATCATAATCATCATTTTCATTTTCCTCTTCATCCAAAGATTCATTGCCATCAGACAGGCCATCTGTTTTCAAAAGAAACCAGGAAGCATACAATTAGAATAGGCCATAAACCTCTCTTCACCCACTGTTTTGGGCATGTGCATGCATACACACATTCATTACATACAGTATGTTATTCAACTGACTGAACCCTGATCTCCTAACTCTCCCTCAAACCTGATTCTGGGGTCCACTCTTCCTCATTGTCACTCTCCTCAAGCTCACTGTCCTCACTGTCAGAAGGAATGAGTCTAACTGCTCGACCAGTTCCATAAAATGTTCTTGTCTCCATTTTCTGTGAGTAATAGTAGATGGTACAGCAAAAAAATTGATTATCATGATGACTATGCATCTGTGCACTTCTCCATCCATGAGAATGTTATTGTTCAAACAAAAGTGGTCTAACTGCGCAATGTTGCCCTGAGGCAACGAATGAAAAACTACCATTTTAGTAAATAAATAAAGACAAAAAGTGTTTTTACTCAATCAAATATGCTTCTTCACATATTAATGCACATCAGAGATATTATTTATACAAAGTTATATACATTTAACAATGTTAAAAAGTGAAAGTTATCTTACCTTCTGCTAGCAGTGTGTCCAAGCTGGCTATGGTCCCAAAAAGAACTGTTTCGCCCCCAGAGGAATGGTCTAAGCCACGCCCACCTCAAATTTCATTGGTCACAGACTTATCACCAGACATTTACAGTGATGTTTTATTTAAAAAAAATTAAAGGGGCAGTGTGAGGGCAACAATAGTGGTTTGTTGCCTGAGGGCAACACCATGCCATAGAGGGTTAAGCAGGGATTTTTGATAAGGCCCAGCCTTCAAAAAAGGCAATGCCTATCGAGAGGTCCCAGATGGATGTGAGTGGAGCTAGGTGGAGCGAAATCCATATGGCTAGAGTCAGGTTAGGTTTCTCCAGCCCTGCTCAGGAGCAGCGTCAAACAGAGTGGATACAAGAGGAGTTTTGATGTGAACACACTGCTTTTCGCTAATGGGCCAAGGAGGAGGAGAAACAAGTAGGTTCGAGGAAGTCCAGGAAAGACTAAAGAGCAATAGCATTAATATTAAGGCCACCATGACCCCCATACTATTTACAAACCATGAGCTATGCCTGATGGGGAAAAAAAGAATTGAAAAAGGACACTGCCCAGATAGCAAAAGGTCATTGAAATAACCTTGGTATTGTGTTAGGCCTTTTGGTTGAATCATCAATGATGTCCAGGAGTTGAAACGGTATCAGTCTTGCTCGTTGTGTTCAACATTAAAAAAACCTGTTAATCATTCATCACACTGCACATTGAAACATCACATGGAAATAAATTGTCAACATTGAAACAATGTTTAATTTTCATCTTTATGTCAACATTAAATCAACATGGATACAACACAATTTCATACTGAGATTTGATTGCTTTTTACATTAAAATGTCATTTCTATACAGCCTTTACTTCAGTATTTATGATGACTTATATAAACCAAACATCACTGGCAGAAATGCAGGTTCAGATAGATTACTGCAGAGTATACTAAAATTACAGTTTTATGGTGATCAAAGGTAAACGTCTTCAGTGCAACCATGGACATTGCAAATGAATAAAAAAAAAGCAAATCAGATAAGCAATAGGCATAATGATGCAAGTGTGTAAACAAAACTGTTGCTAGGTTTTAGAGAACATTCTCAGGATCATTCTTTATTCAAGCTTTTATTTTAAACTTGTATGTAACACCTATCCATAAATGTCCAAAAAATATCTCATCTCAAAACTCAAATTTATTTTTATAAGCTTCGATTCAAAAATGTTGTGTACATAAACGTACAAAAGAATAACTTTTTGCACCCAAATGTCAATAAAGTGAAAGTAAGTTTGCCAAAAAAATGCCATGCAATATTATTAATTCTTACTGACGTGAATTTCTTTTGGTATTGGTCCTATATGAAAAATTATCTGGTAATGTCATATTGTATGAGAAGTGCAATGGCACGTCATTACTGAAGCCACCATTTATAGTTAATGAGGCTATTTTACAAGAATCCTGCCTGAACATTTTCAAGGCTAATATAATGTGACTGTACAGTTTAAAACCAAATTTGCACCTTCAATAAAAAAATTACAAATATACTTCTGTTCATTGTTCATAGTAATATCAAGACATTTCCATTAATTTGCACCGGCAAATGTTGGATATCCGCCACAAAAAAAGACAAATATCGGACGTCATATTTCATATCAAACTATAATTGCAAGACAGCAAAATAAATAAATGAACAAGAAACAATATATACATTGTGTCAAGGTTTTGTTTACCGATGAACTCAGGACGCACACACGGGACTAAAAGTTTGAGTTTTTATTGAAGGAAGTCTGCTGGGTGGTGAGTGATGAAGACCGGAGGTTCAGGACTGCAGAAGGTCAGGGATGAATGTGATGGCAGGAGCTGACGGCTTTCCAGGCAGCCGGGAATGCTCAGAACTGCTCGGCTAGCAGCCCCAGTAGCCACAGCAGGTTAGCAGTTCGTTTGCAGACACCAGGACACAGAGCTGAGCTTCTCGAGGGCGGCTAGTCAGGTTAGCAGAACTTGAGAGACACCAGGACACAGAGCTGAGCTTCTCCAGGGCGGCTAGTCAGGTTAGCAGAACTTGAGAGACACCAGGGTACAGAGCTGAGCATCTCCAGGGCGGCTAGTCAGGTTAGCAGAACTTAGGAGACACCAGGGCACAGATCAGAGCCTTTCCAGGATGGCTAGTCCAGTTAGCAGTTCTCTGGAGACACCAGGACACAGAGCAGAACTTCTCCAGGGACAAACAGCAAAGTAAGAGACTATAGAAAACTGGCAGGACTAACCTTAAACAAGAAAAACAAATCTTCCAAGGCAAAAACAGGGACTGGCATGGAGAGGTGTGGAATGATGACGGCCCAGTGCTGAACTGAAGACAGAGGGAGGTTTAAATAGAGCACTAACAGGTGAAACAAGGGTCTGACTAATTAACTGGTAAATGATTATCAGGTGTGACTGACTGCTGAGGAGGTGAAGTGAAAATTGACAGAAAATAACTGATGACTGAAAACTAACAATAAATAAAGTCAAACCTAACCCAAAAGAGATGAAAAAATGAAAATAACAGAAAAACAAAGCCAAACCAAAACTCAACCATGACACATTGAACAGCCTTGACAGATTACAGTGAGGAAAAATATTTACAGGGGTTAAGTAACATAAAAATTAGATGCAAATCAGAATGTTTTTTTTTAGAACTTAAATTTTATTGATTTTAAAACAGAGCAAATACACAGCATACAATGACAATAATTAAGTTTTTACATTGTGAAATTTTTACCATAGGTTAAACGTCCCAACATTACATTTTACAATTTCAGCATCGTAATTGTGGTGTCAACTTCACCATACAAACCTAACACAAGAATTCACCTTGGATGGCAGGTCTAAGTACCATTATCCAAAATACTAAGTTGTAAGACTTGTTTACCTGAGTAAATCTTCCACAGGACCCCAGCGTTGGCTGAAAGTGGCTTTTGAAGTCTTAACAAGTATGTTATATTTTCCATTTGGTATAATCCACTTACAATTTGGACCCATGAGTTGTAGGAAGGCGGCTCTGGCTGCTTCCACTTAATAGTAATGCATTTCAGGGCTGCTGTAAGAAGAACATTTAAGAGATATGATTTGGCTCGTCCTTGCAGCCCAACTGGAATAATACAGAGTATTGCAACCGTTACATCCTTGGGGATAACCTCCTGAAAGATGTGGTTTATAGCCTTGTATACATCATCAATTTGGGGCATGACAAAAACATGTATGTATGATTGGGGATTGCAGAGCCACAGTTTCTCCAACACAAACTTGGTACTTTAGGATCTAGCTACTACTCTGGGGTCCTGAAATATCTGCCTATAATTTTTCATTTATATTGCCTCCATGTACTCTGGGGTCCCGAAATATCTGCCTATAATTTTTCATTTATATTGCCTCCATGTATTTGAGCTTTTAACTCGATGTGCTTCAGTTCAGACTTCTTCCCATATATCATCAGAAATACTTTTGGCAATCTCTGCCATCTTTGTTTTGTCCAAGTCGGTCCACTAAGGTTCATGGACAAAAACACCTTTATAATTTTGTTATCAGCTTCTTATCCCCTTCACCTTTTTGGAATTGAATTAGTAATTTCTCTATTGGCATGGGGTTTAGGACTCTTTACCAGTCCCTGTGTGTAGACAGGAACGCAACTTTAGGTATCGGAAATAAAAACATTTTTGGAGATGAAAATGCCCTCGCAATTCTTCGAATGACATGAGGTAATTCCTGTTAATAAACTGATGTAGAAACGTGAGCCCCTGTTCAGCCCATTTTGAAAAAGGTTTGTCCAAGGAATTAGGGGTGAAGGATTTGATATTTCCAATGCTTGTTAATGGATTCCAATGCCATTCCACGGCTTCGGTGTGCTCCGGGAGAAAGTCCCAGAGGCCCGCGACGCAGCGGACTCGCCGAGCAGCTCACTCGTCGAGCAGCTCACACCGGAGGAGCGCCAAGTGGAAGCGGTGCAGCCAACTGAAAAAGCACGGCTGTCGCGGAGGATTATCAGCAAAGCTAAAGGCTAACCCCTACAGAACGCCGCTTCCATCCATCCTGCTCTCCAACGTCCGCTCACTGGACAACAAAATAGACCATGTACAACACCAGGGGCCTGTTTCAGAAAGGAGGTCAAGTGAAAACTCTGAGTATGTTAACCCTGAAATGAGGGAAACTCTGGGTTTTCTGTTTCAGAAAGGGAGATAAGTTAAACCTGAGAAAGCAGAGTAAGTCAAGCCCGTTTTTGAAAGAGAGGTAACTTATACTCAGAGTCAGTTACCATGGCAATTTACTCTGTGAACCTAACCTGGTTGGGAGCAGGTTTTCTTCAGAACACCCAGAGTTTATTTTGGTCTCCTCCCCTTTTTTAAAGAGGAAGTGGTGTTTAAACACCTCATTGATTCTTTGGGGACATATTCATTGCGCACATTTCAGTCACACAGAGCGCATCAAAGTGTATGAAATGGCATGTCCTTTTATGGATGATCCTGTTGACGAAGAGGCTGTATTACTTCGTAGGGAGTTACATTTACGTCGGGAAAGGATTTTGAGGCCCAGAGTGGATTTTTTGTCATATGCCTATATCCTATCACAGCAATTTATATGGTGTGATATTTGCTAAAAAAAAATAAAAAAAAATAAAAAAGATTTTAAAATAGTTTCAATATTTCCTAGAATTCACCTCTAGCTTTAGTTTCAGAATGTTGATTTCCAGATCTGCCTTTTGGATCTGGCGGTCCAAGTATACAAGTTCTTTGCTGTTTTTTTCTATCTTTTTAATAAGAAGAAGTCTATATAACTCCTTTACTGGCAACTGAAAATACATTAGATTAGAGTTACATTATGAATGTAGTCTAAAATTCAGAATGAAACTGTGGCATTTACTGTAAATCACTGAACTGTGTCCATCTGTGCACCAGAAGTTGATGGACCTTCCTCCTGCTGTTCTTCCACACTCTGGGGGGTAGAGATAAGAATCACCATTTATAGATATAAACTTGGATTCTATAGGCTACTCCACATATAAGTGTCAATGTTTGATGTGTAGACATATAATATTAAAATTACCTCTGTAGGCCTGTCTGTGGCAGCAGAAACGGTTTCTTCATCCCCATCATCCTGTGAAGATGAGCATTTCAATGAGTACACTTTATAATACTATTTGTCATAATTGATGGTGTATGGAGTAGGCTACTGACAACTGTATGGGGTACTGTTGGGACAGGAGGCTCCAAGAGGCAGGCATTGCCATCCAAATCTGTTGGGACCAACAAAAAACCCAACCCAAAGTAATATGAATGGAAATATCACATTTAGTCTATATAAAAAAATAACACTGTAGGTAGACCTCTTACATTTTATGAAGGCACTTAAATCTTCTGGAGTGACTGGCTCTGATGAAGTCCCTCCAGGAATTCCCTTAGCCATTGGCCTTCCAGCATTTAGGCTCAGGGCCATCTCTTCTGCATTTGTCAGGGGTGGTGGTGCAGGTCCTCCCCCTGTTTTACAAGCCTCTGCCTTCTTTCTGTTGGCTGAGTAGAAGTCAAATGAGAATGAACATTTAGACCTATGTCAAAAATGCTGCTGCACTGCTAGACACTGAATGCCATTTAGTGATTTAATATGTCAAATGTTTGTAAAGCCAGGTAGCTACTCTACTCCTATGATGTGCTCAAGGCTTACCTGCTTGAAGTATTTTTTTATATTTCATTTTCAGCTGCTGCCATGTTCTTTTGATGCCTGCAGGATTGCACCTATCCATGGAAATTAAATTAGGTTTAATAAAATACTGTTCTTCCAGTTTCACCTCTGATAGTATAACAGCTGGGTAAGTTACTCTAAAATAGTTCTAAAATAGTTAGTAATTACTAACTACAAATTTTTATCTTCAACAAGTCTAATTAGATTAATGTAATAATTACTGTCTCTAGAAAGTATTGGTCTACTTACTAATTTGCTTTTTTTTTAAATACATGTTCAAATTCTGCATATGCTTGAATAAGCACATCCAGTTCTGCTGGTGAGAAATATGCACACCTTTTTTTGTCTGACGCTGTTGCCATGGTGACTCGTAATATCTGCACTCCATTGATAATGGCTTTTTATAGTTGTGGTGCACGCACTTAACTCAGAGTCAGTGAACTCAGAGTTGATTGAACTAACTAATTTCAGCTGTTCTGAAACCCAAAACTCAGAGTTTCCCATCTCAGGCTAAGTCAACTCAGAGTTCAAGTTTTAACTCAGAGTTGGTTGAACCTCCTTATTGAAACAGGCCCCAGCTCTCTGCAAAGAGGGAGTTTAGAGACTGTTGCGCTTTCATCCTGACAGAGACATGGCTTACATCATCAATCCCAGACAACACCATTAGCCTGGAGGGGCTCGCTACTTTCCGCGCCGACAGAAACAAAGAACTCAGCTGTAAGACCCGGGTGTCGGGCTCTGCGTTTACATCAATAACACCTGGTGTAAAAATGCTAGAATAGTCACAAGCTTTTGCTTTCCGGACATAGAGCTTCTGACTGTTAGCTGCAGACCCTTTTACCTGCCTAGGGAGTTTACTGTTGTTACCATCACAGCGGTTTATGTGCCTCTGATAGAATTATTCTATCTTCTACATATTTTATGTTATTTACTATTTTCATTGCATTTATCATATACATTTACTCTTTACTACTTAGAAGTTTTAAGGTTTTAGATGTCTCTCTTATAGTTGCAGAAGGCCTGCAGAAAGCAGAGAAATATGTTGTGACTATGATAAGTGTTTTTATGAACTCTATTCAGCCATCTGGAGTGCTGCACTGTGTGAACTGCTTGGTTTTTTCTCGAAGGTCACAGTTATTTTGCTTATCCCTACCCCTTAGATTCACAATGGAACCAGGGATTCCTTTTCCTAATAAATAGAGAGGAGGCGACGGATTTGCTTCAGATCGGATTTGGAGATCTGGATTAAGCATCCCGGTTCGATCTCCTTGCAAGATCATTTGAAAAAAAAAAAAAAATCAAACATGTAAGTGAGTGGAACAGACTTACATTTAAATGACATTTAATTGGTCCGTCGACCCGGATCCCAACATACAGGAGGATTTCCTCTGGGTGAGGTGAACCGGGTGAAAAGTCAGTGACCACTGCATTCAGATCCTTTTTCAAGAGCCTAGCCTAGTCCATCTCGCCTCTGGGTTTCTGACTGTTGACGGGAAGTCCGAAGGAGGATTGACAGCAGTGGTGAGTGGATTTTTTTTTTTTTAAAGGTATAAATGAGTAACTGAGGGGTATTGCGCATAGAAGGGATAACGGAGTCCAAGAAAGTCCGTGATAACAAACCCTATCATCCTTGGCACTGATAGGTACACTAAGGAGTGACAGAGCCCAAAAGGTCTGTGAATCTAAGGGGTAACAGAGCCCAAAAAGTCTGTGTAGAGAAAAAAAAAACAAAAAACAGGATAATGGCATCCAGATAATAGGCCGTGTAATTCGAGGATAGGGCGGCAGTGTCCTACAAAATTAAAGTCTGCATTGTGTGTTTGTGTGTACAACTGGAAAATTAAATACTAGTGCTGTCAGTTAAACGCGTTATTAACGGCGTTAACGCAAACCCATTTTAACGCCGACAATTTTTTTGTCGGCGTTAATCGCCCTAATGTTTTTCCCCCCGCAGCGCTCTCCGGACTGTGTTTCTTTTACCCTCTGCGCTTTCCGTAGTTTCAAGAGTGCTAGAAAACTGTAGCAAAAGAGACCCGCGCTGCGCTCACTGTTGCCAACAGTGAGCGCAAAGTTTCTTTTACCCTCGGACACATGCGACTTTGGGCTTCTTTTTTCTAAAAGCGCTTCTAAATTTCATGAGTCACGGGTTGCGGTTTTTTTTGGGCACGTTTCTGAAAGTGAAATCGCTTATTTGGGCTCTAAAATAAGTGACGAAATAGGGGTTATTATGAGACCTGCCTGCGCTACATTTGAGTGTATCAAGCTGAAATATCCCTCCGCCATAGGAGCCGACGGTAGTAAAGGCAGACAGAGCAACTCTGCACGTATTTTCTGCAGTTTACGGTGCAATAACCGGTGATAACTGCTGAAAGTAGATTACTTGGTGCAGATCACCATTTTATCAGACATTGGTTCTGAAGATGAGCTTTTACACGTTGATAAAATTGCAGAAACCCCAACCCATAAACCGTACTTTAATGCTTATTAATTTGTTATCTTTGTATTTGACAAACTAAGGCTGAATCACGTTGCCAAACGAAGGACCTGGAGTTACTAAACAGTTGCTAAACAGTCTCATTCAGGGTACTAAGCTCCTGCCCAGTTGCAAGCAAAGTGTAAGACTGGAATGACCTGGAGATTTAAAACCTTTTTCCAGGCTTAAACTCTATGAATGTGGATATAAACAGCAAGCAAAAATATTCAAAGAAATTATTGTTGTTGGTGTGAAAGCTCAGAATTAGATGTGTGTGAGAGAGAGTGAAGAAATGAACAAAACTTATGACTTTATTGAAATGTACAATTTTTATTAATTTATATGTTTATGCATAATACCATGTCTAGCTTTGTTTAAGAGGCAAAAAAATATATATATCGGCATGAAAACAGGTATTTATTTACACATTTGTTTACACATGGTGTAAACATCAGGGCGTCATGATTAGTCATTTAGCCATTATAGTCCAGAGTTTAACATTTGGCACCAGGATGTTTTCATTCCAATTCTGAAAAGTGCTTGAAAAATAACAAAATAAAAATATTTTTTGTACAAGCATGTATTTTATTAGTGTCATTTATTGCAAAATTGCACATTAAAATGCCCAAACAGGCTATTACACTTTCATAAATAAAAGGATAAAATATGCGATTAATTTGCGATTAATCTCGAGTTAACTATCGACATTATAGGATTAATCGCGATTTTAATCGTTTGACAGCACTATTAAATACCACTAGGTATTTTCTTTTCATTTAAAAACAGTGGGATTGTAAGTAACAAGCCTTTGAGGAGGTCTAGCAAGAATTCTCCACTCGAAAGAGTTGAAGTGAGAATTACCACAACAGGTATTTTAATTGTTACCCCACGGTGTAAAAATCCCAGCCTATAGAACACCCTATGTGTTACAGGACTGGACCAAATTTATAAAAATGGGAAAGGGACAAAGGAAAACGTTGAAACAGCTCCAGAGTAAAGACTGGAAATTCATTGAACAGCAGGACCCTGATAAAATAAAACCTTTAGCTACATGGGTAAAATAATACAATGCAGGTTTAAGGGGTGATTTAACAAACAAAAATAGCTAAAATTCCAGGAAGGTATTACTAATAAATGAAGAGATTTAAAAGGGGATCCCACAGAAACAATTTGGGAGTCTTTGAAAACACAGCGGTTAGACAAGGAGGTATTTAAAGGTCCCGTAGAAAAAAAAGAAAAACAAAGTGTCGCAGAAGACTCTTTTCACGCAAGCTGTCTGTCTGATATGTTTTTGTTATATCTTGTCCAACGTAATGTGTCGTTTAATGGGATCATTACATGAAAGGAGAGAATGTTTGAGTCCACAGTGCTTGAGAGTGTGTGTGTGCGCGAGTGGGTCTGTGTGTGTAAATCTGCGTATATGTGTGTACGTATGTGTGGCTCAGAATAGCGTCTGAGTGAAGAGATTTACAGTGGAAAAGTACTGTGTGGAGTTGATCTTTGTGAAGGGAGAATTTGGCCAGAATAGTGGTGAAAAGTTATTATAGGTGATATTTGGCAGGGGACATTTCTTTGAGACAACTGAAAAAGAAAAAAGAAAAATATTTTTTGTACAAGCATAATTTTAACTAGTGTCATTTATTGCAAAATTGCATATTAAGATTCCCAAATGAGCTTTAATACTTTCAGTAATAAAAAGGATTAAAAGATGTCGGACATCTATGGGTCAGTCCGCCTTCTCAGTGAAAGCATCACATTTATGGAACTCTTTGCCTCTGGAGCTTAAGTCACAGACTGATGTTCGACTTTTCTCCACAAGATTGAAAAAATGGCTCAAAGATAATCAAAAGTGTGAACACTAAACTGGCTTGTACTGTATTGTTTCTTTTAACTTCTCTTGTTTTTATGCATTTGTGTGCCGTTACTAACCTCCCTCCCCCTTAATGCTTACATCTTTTAAAAGCCTAACCAGGGACGAAGGCTGCAAATTAGCCCATGGCTACAAGCCTTATGTACTTGGACATCGGCCACCTGTTTGGTTGCAATGTTTAATTGTACTGTCCCTGTCAAATAAATAAATAAATAAATAAAAAAAAGATAAAATACAAGATTAATTGAAATAAAATAAAAAATTAATAGTTTGACAGCCTTAGTTTAGAGATAATACACCAGACTTATATCTGGTTGAAAAAAGAAAAGCGAAATTCAATAAAAAAAGGAAACGGAAATGGAACTAAAAGGACGTTGCACCGGGGAAGCGTTTACATGGGGGGGACCGACTAGACACTTCCGTTATGGATAAAACTGTTCTGAACTGCTAATTGCGACGTATAACTTTCAAAATGGATAAGCGTCCAGGTGTCTGCAAGACAAAGAGTTGCATCCTTGCGGGGCTTAAGCATAAAACCGCGTGTGGACGGAACATTCGGAGGTCGTAGCCAGCGCACCCTCTCCCTTTTTAAACTAATTGGGAACTTAACACGTTGAAAACATCTTTCGCTGTTGCCATAGATGTTTTGAAAAATATGAAAAAACAGATCTGTGTAAGATAGTGAAAAAAACAGGCCTGCGTCTGTTTGTTTTTCTGAATGTCATCGTTTCTATGTAACTATATGCAGTGTGCGATTTGCAAAAAAACCAGAGGGTGGGATAATTTCAAACGTTAGCTAGCAGCTGCTCTTTCAGGTAGCTAACTAGTCCAGTAGGTTAGACTATTGTTTTTAAACTTGCGCCATCTACTGTCGGGACTCGGGAGTGGGTATTAGTTTACTTTAACCGCTTTGAGCAGAAAATGTAATAATACTCTTTAAAAACAAACAACAAAATTATTTACAAATGTGAAGGACACAAGACATGTATTAATATAAATCCATAATATTCAGGGTTAAAGCAAAAATAATCAATTTGACTGAAAACATTTTCTAGTCAGCCCATATATTTCCTGGGCCGTGGACGTCATGCCACCTTAATAACCTCATTTGCTTATTGTGCAAAGTCCTCTTTAAACAAATCTGGTAGTTCATTGACAATTCCTGTATCTCTCCCACCTTTCAGCTTCAGAGCCTTGGACTCTCCTGGACAGCCCTCTTCCATAATCTTCTTCACTTTCCACATCCATAACATCACCTGGTTAACTTTCATATTTACAGCATCAAGCAAGTTCTTCCTTCACACTTTGCAAAACTGGTCCCAGTCCCACTCGCCTTTCACTTTACAATTTCAAAACCCTTCCCTCCTTGTCCCCCGAAAAACCCTCCATAAACTGCAGCTAATTCAAAAGACAGCAGCTTGCATCATTACATCATCTTCTTCACACCTGTACATTAACTCCACTGTCACATTCAATATAAATCAATCCTATGATCATACAAGGCCAACGACAGCCATGGAAAAAGAGGGACACAAAACCAACACGACACAGATCGCACATTATAAATAATCAGTCTCTGCTTTGCCTGTTATTGCTCACCAATTAATTATCACACGTCATGAGTTTATAAAAAGGCATTAACTTTTTTTTAAAGTTTATAAAAACGGTTATATTTTAGCCCAGTGACATGTCCAGGATGGACTCTGTGACCCCACCTCTCGCTCTTCGACTGCTGGGTCCTCCACGGCCCTGTGTTACGTCAAGCCGCCTTTTCCAATCAGATACGGCATGTCGTAACACCTGTACGGAAAGCAGGTATAGAAAATCCATGGATGGGAGGTTCCATTTTTAAAAAGTTTAATAAAATTGCTTAAAGTTTATCAGAAAAACGTAACTTGCTTTCAAAGAACATTAAAAAATGTTATTAAACTTCTGCTAAGTTAAATATTGTTTAAGGTAATCTTGGCTGGTGTAGCTTGTCTGTCTGGCAGGTGTTTTGGGTTGGAGTAAAATTAGTCCATAGATTCACAGGTGTCTATTTAACATGTTTCTGGTGCGACTCGCTTCAACATCACGCTCCACTTCGTGTAAAAATAACATATAACTACAAAAACTCTGAGAATCGCCTTTCTGTGGTCTCACACAGTTAGAACCGTTCTCCAGTTCATGTTGTAGCTACAGTTTATTTGTTTATTTTTATGTAGTTTCCTTAATAATCTGTATGCATCAAAATCCTTGTCATTTTATTTAACGAGTGTCCTGGTTCAGCTCCTCATGAGGTGGAGGCTGCTGCATACTGACTGACAGCCGCTCAGATTGCAGCTCTGCCTTTGTTACAGAAAAGCGCGTCATGCTAATTTAGCTTAGCTAGAGCGTTACTCTTTCAGTTTTAAATAAAACATAGCAGTGAATCATGAGGAGATCCCTGGTTAGTCGCTGCGTTTATCTGCCAAAGTACTGGAAGCGAGGGATAAACACTGACAGGCGACATGGCCACAGGTGGAAATAATTCATTAATTAGCTGCAGGAGCAGCAACAGACATACTTACCGAGGGAAGTTGTTGTCAGTTGTTCTTTCTGACCTGCTGGTTCACATAAATCCAAAGAAAATCTTTGACCATCGCTACTTTCATTCATAGCATCTGTGGTCAGTTAAAATGTTAAAATGATTAACACCGATAAACCTCAGATGGGAGACCACTGCGTTGCAAAGACCCACCCTACTCTCTTTCTGATTGGCTAATGTCCTGGCTCTGACAGATTTCATTGGTTGAGCAGAGCTTCTGAATAAAAAGTCTACACAGAACATTTTGCGCTCATTTTCCAAATGACGGAAATCTGTCGCAGCGACAGAGAACTTTAACACCTGATTATATTACTCATTCAGATCAGAGGGGGGAGGAATGTATCCCCCCCCAGGGATAA